>NC_052356.1:60273651-60321718 GCF_009727055.1 Benincasa hispida | reverse complement strand
GGACTGCGACACCACACGAACACTTCGCGCTCATCCTCAACGATCTCCTCGGTCATGAACTCCTCTGCAACACCACGAACGACCTCCAGAAAATCTTGACGGTGTAGAGTTGAGTCTGACACCACCAACAAGGCGACCTTGGTATTCTCGTGTGAGAATCCAGAGGGTAGGCCTTGTCGGACTTGGTGTAAGGCAGACGAACGGAGGAAACAACGATTGTGTACACGACTGGGCAAGTGGGGAGAAATCGGAGACCTATCGTATAGGTCGATGCCCAATCGTTTAAATAAAACTATGCGATCATCTAGGAAAAGTTATGCGATCGTTTAGCTCTATCGTCCATCTCGGTCTGTCGCGTACATACTCTATACGATCGTTTACCTTGGGTCTGCGATCATCTAGCAAAGCTATGCATCGTTTAGTAAACACTACACGATCGTTTAGCTCGCACTTGCACGATTGTTTAGCTCACCCAATCGTTGTTTAATAAATTTGTATTTACTTGACGACTTCCGTGAGTTTCTTTTCGCTGGAGAGAAAACTCAAAAACATTTTCAAACTTTTGTGAAAACTTCTTCTTAAAAAAAAAATAGGAAACCGCTTTCCTTTATACTCACGGTTACCATGATCCAATAACCACCCACTACATTTGGTTGTTTAAAAGAAAAAGTATTAATTATCTAATAATTAATATTATTATAAATATAATTAATAACCAACTTATCATACCATATTTATATCTTATAGTTTTAATATTTCATCTCATGAAACATATAAACCATAGTTCTTTTTCTATTCCATGGTACTTAATGTAATATCTTATTTACATCAATCCTCCACTAGATGTATTTTATACATCATACCGATTATATCATATATAATCAAAATACCTCTTGTCAATTTGAACATTTCAAATCAACACCAAAAACTGATCCTCAACAGAATCCAAGCTACCAAGGGGACCTCATGGACCTGTAGATTCGAAACTCCAACGATTCTCTTCTCGTCGTGTAGATCGAGTGCTCTTGGTTGCGATTGTTCGATCAGAGTGTGCATCGGAGCGTGGAGACGCTTCTGCCGTTGTTAGTACAGTTTTTCCCTCTGTACATTTGTATTGTTCATGCTGTAATTTCTCTGTATAATTGTATAACCATTTGTTTGAAGTCGACTGTAAATGATTTGTTGATTCATGATTGTAATTTGGAATAGTCTTGCTTCCGCTGCTCACGAAAATTGTGAATCTGATTTCCTTCAATTTCCTTCATATCTGACGGAAATCAACATCGAAGGTATTGATCTGGCCACCAATTGAAGATAATCATCAAGTATCACTACATATGTTGTTAGATATTGAGTCAAATACATAGATGGTGCACGATTCCAAATTCATGGCAAACATGAGCCAATGTTGGTTGATTGACCCAAATTTGAAGTCACTATCCATGACCCAAATTTGAAGTCACTATCCATGAAGTAAGACGATCCTGCACAAAACCTCATGTGTGCTTCTTGATTCAAGCAACCTGCAATTTTTCTATCTTCCATTTTCGCACCTTCTGGCTGGATCTTGGAAGCAATTCCTTCTGGTGGCATTATTGCATCCTGGGGCAAAACAATGTGTAAATATAAAATTGAATGAAGAGTTATTATGATGTGATTTTTCATACCGTGAAGCTAAAATCAACCACTGTGAATCGATACTTACATAGATCAGGTCTCGACTGCAACTTATGATGCACATGTACCAATAAGAGATCTAATAAAATAAATAAATAATTATAAATCCAGTTTTATTAGACGATCGCTTAGTTGTTCTTAAATGATCATTAAAGATTTACTACAAGATTGTTTAAGCATTTCTAACGATCGTTGAAAATTATCTAAACGATTGTTGAAAATTTTCTAAACGGTCGTATAATATTAGCTAAACGACCATTTAGGATTTTTTAGCGATCATTTAACATTTTCTAAACAATCATACAGAAATTTTATAAGATTTACAGAATTACTCACGTCCCCAATCACCCATGTGTTCTGTTAAAGTGTTTTGAAGAACCCCTTGTTTCGAAATGTATATACAATCGTTCGCTCCTCATTTTTAGTTATCAGATGCATTTTTCATTTTTTTTATGCATTCCACAGCTCATCCGGGATTGGAACAACGGGTCATAATCAGTAACGGTTCTTATGGGAAAGTCTGGTACCAAGACCAAAGGGTTGGGATTGATAACACATGTTGCTAGTTTCAATTCCACTACAGTTGCTTGTGATTGAGGCTCAATTACATGTGGTTGAGCTTCTTGGTAAGATTTTGAAGGTGATTGAGGGTGTAGATCACTTAAAAATGGTTGAGATCACTTGGAAGAGATGGTTGATGATCACTTGAAGGTGGCTGAGCTTATCCCTCTTTGTTACTAACCGCATGTGACTTTTTCCCCCTTTTCACATCTTCATGTGAAAACTTGGTTGATTTCTTCCTTTTTCGATGCTCGGGGATGTAATTTTTCTCCTACGTTTAAATTGTAAATCAGTTAGATAATAATGGCCTTACCTTGATTTAAATGTTAAGATTATTAATTTATACAATGGTTGTACCTTCATTTCAATGGCTTCCTTTAGAGGCACTGTCTATAACATTGGTTGGATCCAGATCGAAGTGGCCCCTAAGATTAAATGAATGTATGGGGAGTTTAAGTCTTTCATTGACTATTGCTTTCATCGTATTGTACTCAACAACCACATATTGGTCACTGATACATTTGGACTGCTCATCGTGGAGGGTTCATTCATTATTATTATCACCATCATCGTGAGTCCGTTCATTATTACCACCACCACCACCATCATCATTACCATCATTATTATTACCGTCACAAGTCCCTTCATTGTTATCCTGAACAAATCACACAAAATATACAAGTAGAGAAGATATTCTACACAATCGTTGAAGATAGTCTACACAAGTAAAGTCATTTCGTGGTCTGGTTTTATACAAACTCCTTTGTATAGAATACCCCTACTCACATATCTCTACATGATGATCAGGATCATAACATTTGTAGCACTTTACAACAATGGTAACAACTACAAAACGAGCCTTATTCGTAGTGTCACTAGGATAAAATACTCAACCTTGTCCATCTACTACAGACCATTCAGGTTATCACTTAAACATGATTTACCTATATGTTTTGTGTGATTTGTTCTTATCCATCTTAAACATTGTTATCTTAAACGAACATGTAGAATATCTTCTTTACTTAAATATTTTGTGTGATTTGTTCAGGATAACAATGAAGGGACTCGTGATGGTAATAATAATGATGGTAATGATGATGATAGTGGTAATAATGAATGATCGTGTATGTTTTTTGTGATTTGTTCTTATCCATCTTAAACATTGTTATCTTAAACGATCATGTAGAATAACCTTTTTTATTTGTATGTTTTGTGTGATTTGTTTAGGATAACAATGAAGGGACGCGTGATGGTAATAATAATAATGGTAATGATGATGGTGGTGGTGGTAATGAATGGACTCACAATCATGGTAATAATAATAATAATAATGAAGGAACCCCCCACGATGAGGAGTCCAAATGTATCAGTGATCAATGCTTGGTTGTTGAGCACAATACAACGGAAACAACAATCGATGAAAGACTTGAACTTCCTATACAATCGTTTAATCTTAGGAGACATTTTGATTTGGATCCAACCAATGTTATGGAGAGTGAAACACAAAAGAAAGTCATTGAAATAAAGGTACAACCATTGTATGAATTAATCATCTTTACATTGAAATCAAGGTAATACCATTATTATCTTGCTGATTTACAATTTAAATGTAGGAGAAAAAATGACCTTTCCAAGCATCAAAAAAGGAAGAAACCAACTAAGTGTTCACCTGAGGATGTGAAAAGAGGGAAAAAATAACATGCAGTTGGTAACAAAGAAGGAGAAGCTCAACCACCTTCAAATGATCATTAACCATCTCTTTTAAGTGATCCTCAACCACTTTCAAGTAATTCACACCATCAATCACCTTCGAAATCTTACCAAGAAGCTTAACCACATGTAATTGAGCCTCAACCACAAGCATCTACAGTGGAATTAAAACCAACAACAGGTGTTATCAATCCCAACCCCTTGGTCCTAGTACCAGACTTTCCCATAAGAACCATACTGACTACAACCTATTATTCCCAATCTCGGATAAGCTGTGGAATGCATACAAAAAATGAAAAAGCCATCTGAAAACTAAAAAAAAAAAAGGCGAACAATTATATATACATCCCGAACCAAGGAGTTCTTCAGGACACTCAGGACACTTGAGCAGAACACATGGGTGATTGGGGGGGACGTGAGTAATTCTGTAAATCTTATAAAATTTCTATACGATCGTTTAGAAAATATTAAAATATCGCTAAAAAAATCCTAAACGATCGTTTAGCAATTATCAAACAATTGTTTAGCAAATATTATACGATCATTTAAAAAATCCTCAACGATTGTCTAGACAATCGTCAACAATCGTTTAGAAATGCTTGAACGATCTTGTAGTAATCTTCAACTGTCATTTAAGAACAGTTAAGCAATCATCTAGTAAAACTGGATTTATACTTTTTTTTATCATAATATAGATCTCTTATTGGTATACGTGCATCATAAGTTGCAGTCGAGACCTGATCTGTGCAAGTATTGATTCACAGTGGTTAATTCCAACTTCACGGTATGCACAATTTCACATCATAATAACTCTTCATTCAACTTTATATTTACGTATTGCTTCCAAGATCCGAGCAGAAGGTGTGGAAATGGAAGATGGAAAAATTTCAGGTCGCTTGGATCAAGAAGCACACATGAGGTATTGGGCAGGGTTGTCTTACTTCATTGACTACGTAATTGGACAACACGAAGAATATAAACCATCATGGATAGAGATTGACTTCATATTTGGGCCAATCAACATCAAACAATATTGGCTCATGCTTACCATCAATTTAGAATCGTGCACCATTTATGTATTTGACTCAATGTCTAACTACATAGGTAGTGATAGACTTGATGGTTATCTTTAGTTGGTGGCTAGATCAACACCTTCGATGTTGATTTCCATCATATATGACAAGCAACATAGAAAATTCAAGTACAAGCCATGGGAAGTGAAGAAATCGAAGACAACTCTTCAACAGGGCAAGTCTTTTGACTGTGGCATTTTTTGTGCTAAGTTTATAGAATATCTTGTAACGGATATAGATAGGGATAACTTATAACAGAACAATATGGAATTGTTTAAGAAACCATACATTGCCCAGTTGTGGGCTAATCAATATGTATGGTAATCTATACTTGAATTTCTTAAAATGAATTTGCATTGTATATCTATGTTGAACCGAATAATATTAAAAAAATACAACGAAGAACAAGAAATAACATGAATAAACGATCGTACAAAAATAACTAAATAATCGTCTATAAGTAACTAAATGATCATTTTTTATAATACTAAACGATTGGTTATAAACAACTAAACGATTACATATATATAAGTAAACAATCACATATATATAAGTCAACAATCACATATTTATAAGTCAACAATCACTCATTAAAAATTAAAAAAAAGAAAAAGAAAAAGAAAAAGAAAAAAAGTAAACGATCTCACAGAAATAAGTACACGATCGCATATACACAAGTAAACAATCGCCCATAAACTACATATCATCGAGCCTAGTGGGCCAATGCCAGGTATTATTGATGTCTATCTGCACATTTTCTTGTTATGCCCTCTCTGACCACATCGTGTACACCTGTGGATTTTTCATAGCTCCTCTCTAATAGAAGGTATCCTGACGGTTTGATGTCGACCCGCACTTGGTACCTTTCGTGGTGGTAGAAGATCGAAGTCTTCAAAATCTGATCTTCGACTCCATTCTTGTCTATATCCAACAGGGAATATCGGTTCTGCATAAACAGTAAGCACACATTCAACTGTAAACCATTTTGCATATAATGTTTGAACATTAATGTTTCTAAAGGTTGTCGCAGATATTGCATGGGAGCATGGGATGTCTATGCAATAAAACTCAATGCAAGTACATGTCCATGAACGAAGATCAACCAACCCCTCCCCCTCCAAATATCCATCGTCCACATTAATTATATGCATGTCCACGGAGAAACACGATATAAAGTACGAGTGACTTATTTCTTGGTCCGATCTTATGCAAACTCATTGCGTAGGACGACCTACTCCTCATGTCATAACATGTACGAATTAGGATCACATCATATGTAGCAGTTTACAACTCTTTATAACAACAACAGAGTAGGCCGCATCCAATAGTGTTACCAGAATAAGGTACCCAACCTTATTCATGTACTATAGATCATTTTGACTATTTACTCGAACCTAATCCACTCTTATGTATCCACATAAAGTTTAAGTACTCATGTAATAGTCATGGGTTTTAGTTTATTGGATTTAGGCTTTCATGTATACAATTTATAAAATCAATAATAAGTTTATTGATTATAGAAAATGTTTATCATTTTACAAACTGCGAGTTTTTAGGACATAAAACCCAACAATTGCATATGTACGTCGAACATAGAATCAACCTTGTAGCCACTCAGGTATATGCTCCAATAGCTTCGTGATTTGTAGTTCTCGTGCATCTTTCAACACTCCATTAAGGCATTCTACCATATTTGTTGTCATCTTGTTATACCTACAATGAACTTGACAAACTCTTGCCCATCGTTGTAATCCAATCTCCTCCAGATACCCATCACCCCAGGATATTAATGGAGCCTAGCTCAAAACATCTGAAACTCATACATTCTATAAGTTTTCGTTGCTAGGTAGAAATGTGGAATTATGTCCTTATTTTTTAATTTGTCCACCAAATTGTTCCGAATATGGTATATACTTAGGGCATAGAATGCATGAGTGAATATACTTGAGACAGCCTTTGCAACTGAGATGTGACGATATGATATAATCATTAAATTCAAAATTCCTCCTAGTAAAGCCTTCAAATGAGTCACAAACCAATTCTATGATGCATTGTTCTTCCTATCTATAATACTGAAGGCGATAGGATATATGTTGTCATTGCTATCAATGGACGTTGCTATTAACAACATACCTTTATATTTCTCGTACAAATGTGTCCCATCAACAATGATTACTGGGCGTATACAATTCAAGAAACCCCTAATACACGGACCAAGTGCCATGAAAACATACTTACAATAATGTTCATCTTCAACTTCAACCTCAAATATCATACACGAATTTGTAAGCTTAAGTGCCTCGCCATATGCTCTAACAATAACATATAATCCTTCTGGTGACCCTCATGCAAACACCAATCCATACTCTCTAATACGATAAGCCCGTCTGTAAGTTATATTCACTCCAAAATCTCGTCGGGCATCCTCAATGATATCCCTCGGGTGGTATATCTAACCAACTTGTTCGTATTTGGACTAGATTAAGTGTCCAATAACCCAATAATTTGCTTGTGGATGATTACATGGACCCTCCATTTGCTTTCCTCAATGATGCTCACTTAGATATTTGGTCACTTTGAAGGAATCGTTTTCTTTCAATTTTTTTTTTTTTTTTTTTTTGCATGAACCCTCTATTTGCTTTCCTCTACTAAACACTATATAGTTAATATGCTCTTCGTTGATCTTTTACATGATAGTCGAAGTTCTTTTTTATTGCAAGTATTGACAATTCAATTATAAGTTATATTTTGAAAAGAAAATCTGATTGACCTTTATATCCTCGTTATTCAGACAGTCGTGAGGTATTATGATGGGGTTGTCATACGATGGGCTCTTTGATGGTCTGGGGTATATCTACAAATAGTTAGGTTGGAACGGTAGAATTCATTTGAATCGAAGGCATCACAACTGGTGGGACGGGAGTATGTGGGGTTGGAAATGTAAGGTGTTGGAGAAGTTTGTGGTCCTAAAGATTGTTTATATCCATGGTCAGTATCAAACTGTGGAGTACATCTGGGTTTATTGTTGTAACCAAACCAAGCTTCACTTCGATCTTCTCTCATGTTACATGGCTCAATATGATCATCCGTTGAAGACATGGTGGGAATATTACGTGTTGGAATGGTTGCATATCCGAAGTTTTGACTAGTTGGAATGGGTTGATTTGTTGGATTGCACTGTTGGTACATATTCTCAGTGTTCGGTATTCAGTCATTGGTGCATAATATTCATTAATTCACTGACTGTTATATCATTTCTGACCTTAAACCTTTCATATGACCTCCAACATAATTGCTTCTCGATTGGTCTCATTCCCTGCCAAATTGTACAAAGATGCAAAGTAGCGTCATTGATCTACGATTAGATTAGCAAATTTTAAGCAATACCCAATCAAATTTTAAGAAATCACCCTGTAATGGATAAACGATTGCTTAAAATTGTATATATGATCATGTATATACTACTAAACGATCGTTGAGTATTATATAAACAATTATTTATATAATACTAAACGACTGTTCAAATAATTCCAAACGATCGTTCATATAATATTAAACAAGAGTTTATATTGTAGTGAACGATCATCTATATATTGTTATACGATCGTTCATTCAATACTAAACAATCTGGGTGACAAGAAATACTATAGAATATCACTTACATTCTTTCTATTTCTAGATCTGACGAATGAATCTTCCTCTATACCCAAAGACATAATGAAATGAACAAAGATGAAAGTGATCGACAATGAGAATGTTGTACCAAAACTCTGAGAGAATAATGGGAGAATGAAAAGCATTCGACAGAAAATGAATAACTGAGAGCGACCTTCCATTCTTGATATCGATGTTATTCAATGTTATTGGTAGAATATTAATTGTGAATAAATGCATTGTTGGAATGTTAGTGTTGCATTGAATACATATTGAATGAAGAGTTAAAGAAATCGTTGAAGGAAGAAGAAATGTGAGCGGTCTGAGGAATTTTTTAAATTAGGGGTAAATTTGGTATTTCACATGGCCAAAAGGCCAATCATTGATAAGTTTTTAGGAAGAGATCATCCATAGAAACGTTTTTAAAGTTTGAGTTATTTCGTGAAATTTTCCACTAATCTCTCCGAAATTTCATATTTCGATTTCACTTCTAACTAAGAAATATGATTGAATGTTTTTTTATTTTTATTTTTTGTAAAATAAAATAAAATAATTAATTAATGTTTTCTTGTGTTTTAGAAGTTCACCGGTTCCACGAATGCTCCTATCTCTCAACAAGATAGTGTGAGCGACCACATCCATGAAACGAGCATAATTTAAATGACATATTATATTTATTAAGAATTAAAATGGCACAATTTCAAACTCTTTACCCAATTTGATTAAAGAAATCTCATGCTCAACATGTTCTAATCAATGTTAGAATAACTCAGTCCGAAACTTTAAAGAGATTTATATTTTAGTCAATCTACTTTAAAATAGAAAAATTTTAATCTCAATCAATTTAGAAAAAAAAAATGGCTTTTTTTAAGTTCATGAGGGGGGATTCAAACATTTTAGTTCTAGAATAAATGTACAAATATCTTGATCAAATGAATTGTATGGATAAAGTGAATTTGTATACTATTGTACTAACAATGACCAAGATATTAATTAACTTTTTAAAGGTTCATAAACTAAAAGATCATTTTTTTTCAAGTTATTGGATTTAACAGACCTATTGAAAGTTTAGATATCGAAAAGAAATAAATTAAAAAATTTATAAATAAGAATGAGACTTAAACCCAACATTTAGAAAAATAACATGATATCATTAATGATTTAATGCATCTTCTAAGGATGAAAAATGGAAAAAGAGTGCATACATCAATTACTACTGTGCTATGCTCACTATTTTGATATACAAATTATTATTTTTGCAAGTGATTTTTTATGTCCATTTCAATCCCTTCTTTTTCTATTTAGGTTTAAATACTATTTTCAATTTCTACACTTATATGTTATAGTATTTTTTTTTTTAAAAAAAAAAGGGTTTTGGTCTATGTACTTTTAAAAACTTTTCATTTTAGTTTAACTTGCAAAAGTTTAACAAAAGTTTTGTACACAGTGAACATTTTGATACAAAATTATAACTATATTTGCTAACGTGAACGTATTGAACATACTTCTCTTCTTTTAGGTTTCAAATTTTCATATCCATATTTATTGTACTGACAAAAAAATTTGTAACTGTATTTTATAAAAATAGTTGAGTATAATAAAATCGAATGAACCCAAACATCCATATGGACTAAAGCAAACAAAAGCTAAAACATACCAAGATGAAAATAAACGTTTTGAAATTATAAGAATTAGATTGAACAAATTAGAGTCCGTTTGATAAGGTCGTTTCTCGTTTCTTGTTCTCTATTCCCTGTTTCTTATTTTTAAGAACTAGAAATAAGAATATGTTTGGTAATTTATTTCTTGTTTCTTGGGGAAAAAAAAAAGAAATAGAAATAAGACCTTGTTTGATAACTATTTATTGTTTCTCGTTTATCATTTTTTTCCTTACCTTTCTTTTTATTTTATTTTTCTCTATCATTGGCCACCATCTCCAACTATCACTGCCACCCAACTCCGGCCACCACCTCCAACTATAACCACCAATGACCACTGTTGCCGGTCAACTTTGGCGATCATCGTCACCTTTGACCACTACCACTGAGGGCCAACTCCAACCACCAACACGAACTCCTATGGCGATCATATCTTATTTCTTGTTTCTTGTATTTTTTCTAATATTTTTTTCTTATTTTATAGTTTAAATATAATTTATGTAAAATAAAAAATATATAGCATGTATTAAATTATAAAAAATAATTATAAAACATTAACATTATTAAATGCATACAAGTCCCAATGCAAAGTTAATAACTATCATATAATTGTTCCTATCTTTCATTAAAATTTGATTTGGTATATTTTTTCTCATTGAATTCATTTGTCTTAAATGATGTTGACTCAAATCCTACTCAATTATATATGTAAATGTTGTTGTTGTAAAATATCAACATGAACCTAATTAAATGTTTTAGTAAACAAAAATTATATATTACAAAATTCTATCTAGTTTCAAATATACTAAAAACAACAAATTTAAATTTAAAATAATATATAAACATGTATATTGCAAAGTTTAAAATTTAAATTTCAAAAAATATTTAAATATACATATTGGAAGTTTGCCATTTGAAAATCAAAATAATATATAAATTTAAATATTAAAAAATTCAAAATTCAAAATTCAAAATTAAAATAAACATATAAATATAGAAATATATATAAAGAAAAATAAATGTAAAAGAGATATGGCCAAATTAATATAGAAAAGAATAAAATATAAAAAATAAAAATTGTATTCCCTACGAATGAAACCTAGGACATACACCCATCAAAGAGACTTGAGTGCAACTGACTATTACTCCCAACTAGCCAAGCCAATATCTTGTATACAATAAAAACAAAACTAAATTAAATAGGAACGAAATAGGAAATTTCTCAAATTTGACCTCAATTTTTGAAACGTTTCTCAAATTTTAGAATCAATAAATGGGAAACGTTATCAAATATGTCGATTTCTTAAAAAATGAGAAACAAAAGCAGAAAACAAAAAATGAGAACGTCACCAAACGAATCCTTAATATTAAAATATTTTATTTATTTAATAGTTATGTTTACTTTATGGAACTTTGGCACATTTGGTTGGTACAATTCATATATGATCGATAGATTTTTCCAAGAGGGAAATAAAATAACTTTCAACTGATTCTCACGTTAGCTTCCCATTTTACACAAATACTATTAATGGGCCTTTATTACAATCCAGTGTGTGGCGCTCCACGGAGACATGCTGGACTTTACCATCGGATTTCCAGACTTGTGCATTTGCAAATGGTGAACGAATGGGATTTCTTGGTTTTTATTCCAATGGCAGATCAACGGTTGGATGGAATCGGATGGACCATTGGACAAGTGGCAGCTGATGGCTTGTGGTTAATTATTTTATATTTATGAATATTAGGCCATTTGGTTATAATTTTCGTTTTGATTTTTGATTTTTGGTTTCCCCCTAAATTTGATATGATTTTTTTATCTGTTTATTTTTTTTCTTCTAATTTTCCATTTTTAGAAAACATAAGATAAAATTGGCTTGACAACTCCTTTTTGTTTTTATTTTTATTTTTAAATTAAAGAGGTGAAGAGTTATTTAGTGAGGAACATACGGAAAACATGGAAATTCAAATTTAGAGACAGAGAGTAAATGTTTTAAAGAAAAGATTATAAATATAATAAATTTCGAGACATAAAAAAAAAAATTTAGAGGGATAAAATTAGATTTTGAATTAGAATATTAGTTAGACTTTATAAATAATATTAATTAGAGATGCATGAAGACAATTTAGAGGAAAAGTATATAAATCTAGGGAGAAATCAATTAAATGAAAATAGAAATTTTAGAGAGTAAAGTTAAGAGCCAGAGAGGTGCGAAAGGGAAGTGAAAGTTATATAAAGATAAACATTTAGAAAGATTAAAAAAAAAAAATAAAAGGTCATGCGGAGATTAAAATTTTGGAGAGAGAAAGATAAATAAAAATTACCGATAGATACTTTTTGGTTAGTGGTCGATCTATGACGTCATTTAAGGGACACAAATGCATGTAATATTTGAGGATTATGATCAATTCGATAACATTATCGTTTTTTTTTCTTGTTTCATGAATATTTGATGACTATTTATTGTTTCTCATTTCTCATATTTTTTTTCTACTTACTTTTCTTCTTCTTCTTTTTTTTTTTTCTCCTGTCAACCACCACCTCTAACCATCGCCCACCCCACCCTTATCGCCCAACTCCGCCTACCGCCCATTTTCGCCAACGCCTCTGACCATCTTTCTTGGCCACCTCCAACCACCATCATTGGTGCCCCTCTAGCCACGACCGCCCCTAAACTTTGATGGCCACCACCACCTTACGCCATTACGTTCGGTGGTCAACTCAAGCTACTATCTCTGACAACCACCACTACGAACTTTGGCGGCGACCACCTAAACAAACAACTTTAGCGACCATTATTTTAAATTAGGATTAGTTTATAGTATTTTAGCTGTCCTTTATAATATTAAGACATTAACAATATTATTTTTAGTATATAACAAACAAATAAACTTGTATATATAAACACGTTTGAGAAAAAAAATTGTCAAACACACGAGTGTTTTTAGTTAAACATTATTTTATTAAAAATATTTAAATGAAAATAACAATTTAAAAGGTATTTTTTTATAAGTTTATCTAAACAAACCCTAAAGGACCGTTTGGATTGAGGTTTTCTCAATGTCCAGGAATTAAAGATGTTTATATGTCTGGGAATAAAATTACTAGAAATCAATGATGACTATGTTTTGTTGTGCATGGGAAAACAATGTTTTGTGAATAGTATGTGTGGGAATTAAAGATAACTATATTTTGGTTGTTTAGGAAATGTTAACTTTTCCTGGAACAAGTAATACATGTGTTTTGTGTTGCATGGAAATATTATTAGATCACCCAAGTAAATGTTATTTTTGTTTAAATTGTGTGATCACTTTCAAAATTTTGTGCAATTATAAAGCATATAACTAATAAAAAAAACTTGCCTTAATTGATTTTAAATAATAAATTTGTGCAGTTTTATTTTTATTATGTAATTATTAAAAACAACCTTAAGAAGCTGCACTATATTTTATTTCAAAAATCAAATATAACCAATATCAAAGTATAAATACTAAACATAGAGAAAGTAAGCATTTATATGGTGGTAGGAAGGGGAAAAAGAAGTGAAAACCAACAATTTTCAATGGGTATGTAATTCTTTCACTTGTGTGGCTAAAAGATGTCTAGGAAATGCATTTTTCAAGATAAATAAACAAATTTCACAAACCAAACATGGGTTTTGTAAGCCTATTCCCATTCCCACCCTATTTTCCCTCTAGCCAAACAACCCATACATATCATAGTTGTAAATTATTAAAGTGAAACTAAATTAATGTTTTAGTAAACAAATTTATATATCGTAAAATTTTAACCGATTTCAAATGTATTAATAATAAAAGTTCAAAATTAAAGTAATATACAAACATGCCTATTGAAAATTTTGAAATTAAAAAAAAAAAAAAAAATTAGATATAGATTTAAAATTAAAAGATAGACATTATATAAATATAACAAAATTAACAAATGAAATAAATATTAATTAGAAAATAAAAAAGCTAAATATTGCAGAAATAGTAATTAGAAACAAAAAAAATATTGACTCCTGTGGGATTTGGACCTACGACTTGCAGTAATTTTGTGGACACAGGATATATAAAACAGAAACAAAATAAGGAGAATTTGCCTTAGAAAAATAAACGAGGATAATTATTAAACGAGTATGATTCTTGAAAAATGAGGAACATAACCAGAAAACAAGAAAAGTTATTAAATAGGCCCTTGACAACTTTTAAATTTGTGTCTTAAACTTAAAGCAATGTCTTATAGATTAATAAATTTTCGATTTATGTGTTTAATAAAATTCCAAAATAATAATTTTGCATCTAATATGTCTTACATGTTTGAAAATGTTAAGAATAAATATTAAATGAGACATTAAATTTAGCTTTGTGCTTGATGAGTGTGATTATATATCTAAATTAATGTATATGTTAGCCACATAATATAAAATTTAAGGTTCAATTATACACCATTTTTATTGTCTTGTAAAACAGTTACAATTTAAACATTCTTAATATTTCTAATACGCTTAGATATAAAATTAAAATAATTTATATATTTATAAGACATTTTTAAGGGATTAAAATCAAAATTGAAAGTTTATATATTTACTAGTCACGGATAATTAGTTGTAATTCTTTTTTTGAGTTTAGAAGTATAAATTCATATAATATAAATTATGAAACACAAATACTTCATGTGAAGTAAATAATCTGTATCCGATACCGATACTTCGAGATACTTCCTAGATACGTATCTGACACACGATTTGACGTATCTATTTTTATGTTTACCTTTTTCAAAAGTAAAAAGATAAGCAACTCATCTAATTTTTTCAAATGTAAAACTAGGTAGCATGTTTAAAAAGCTCACTATTTGAGACCAAAACTAAAAGGAGGAGAAAATAAAAGATCACACTCTATCTAATTTTCATATTCACATTTGAGTTTCTCACAAGGTCCACAAAAATATAATCCACTTGAATATCTTCAACAATTCAATGAAGAATTTTTTCGTTTATCTTCATACTTCTCTATCTTAATCTTCTTCAATATGAATCATTTTCTATTGTATTCTATTGATTATTTTACTTCAACATCTTAGATATTATTTTTTATATTGTATTACAACGTTTGAAATATATTTTATACCATTGTCATTAACTTGTATGCTAAATTTATATATATTTTATGTTTTTTTACGAAAAAGAGAACGCATCAGTATCCTAGTTTTTCAAAAATTGGTGTATCGTCATATCTTTTCGATTTATATCTCGTATCTATATTTGTGTCTGTGCTCCATAAAGTATAAATGTCATATAATAATAATAAGAAGCAGCAGCTTAACTATATAATGTATAAACTTAATGAAAACAATGAAGGATAAGTAGTATATCTCACAATTGGGACATATAGACACGTGTATGTAAATATGACTTCGACTTCGACATAGAGTGAATCCAAATTTTGTTATATTATACAAAAATTGATGGAACATAACAAATTATTTACAAGACATCACTAAAGTGATTTTATTAATTCTAAGAAATTATTATTTAAAAAGAATCAAATGATTATTAGTTGATTGAGATATTTTTTCATATATTTTTATATTTGTAATTTTATTTTTTAATAAATATCAATCGATGTCCACATTTCATCTATCATTTTTAGAAAGTTATGACCTTAAAATTCATTTGGTCAATTACATCGAGATCTATTACCTTCTTCACAACTCACAGTCAATGTTATTAACTTTATAGAAATGTCTATTGAAATATAGACAAACTTTGTTGTAGATGAATATTTACGTAAAAAAATATTTAATTAGTAAATAGATATCCGGTAATTTTAGATAAGTTAAAATATTTATTATTTATATTAAATATATTCACAATAGTGATGTTTTATTAGTTATCTATTTTTTCTTTTCATTATAATATTGATTTACTTCTCGGGTGGATGTGTCAAATATAGAGGTGAAAGTCGGTTTAGTTTGGTTGGTTTTGAAACCAACCAATAATCAAACCAAAGTAATTAGCTTGATCCAAATTGATATCTAATAAAAAACAAAATCAAATAATTAGTTTTTATTTTGTTCAATTTATTATTGGCTTGATTCTTGATTTTTGGCCTTTTTTTTACTTCCATCTTCTTTAAATTTTTACTTCCATTTTTTAATTGGATATTTGGGCTCTTTTCAAATAAAAATTGGGTTTATCTTTTGTTATTTAATTTTTTTTAATAGATTGAAGTTGGAAATTATTGTTTTTTTTTTCTGGATACTTTTCTAAATAACAACAATGCATGCTTCATAATAATTGATATTTGTATTTTTAAAAGTATATCGGTTTGATTTTGATTGATTTTTTAATAAAAAAAAATCAATCAAATCCAATATTTTTTGGTTTTATCCAAATACAAACTAAAATATCAAAATTTATACTAAAAAAAACCAAACAAAACCAATAGATTGATTTAGTTTGGATTGATTTTTAAATTTTGGTTGCATTCCTAGTCGAATTGGTAAAAAGGTGAAAATATGGATGTAAAGCCACACAATAAATCAATAATAATATGAAAAGTGGACTCTATTTGATTGCATTTGGTATTATTTATTTGTGTTTTGCATCATACTGATACATGGAACCCACTTCCAAATATATAATAAAAGATGCAAATTGATCATTGATGAGCGAAACATGCTCAATCCAATTACATTTAAAAATTATGTCGTATTGTTATCTTTATGATTATTATTATTGTTGTAAGAAAAAAAAATGGATGAATATTAATCCATTTATTGTTATCATTACTATTTGACTTGCCCAAGTTACCACAACTAATGAAAATAGTTAAAAATTAAAAGGGAACAAAGTCTTCCCGTCCAAGGTCCCAGGTCAATGACAATGGGTCAAAATACAAATGGGATTTGAAGAATTTTCTTGGCTTCGATTCTAACATGCTTTGAATTCCTCACCTGGTGTTGAATATCCGACAACACAAGGGATCTTGTCTGCCCACAAAATCCTTTCCGAATTTTCATTTTTCATCTTTCCCAAATGGGTACCAAAAATCCCTACTTTTTCCACTACCAAAATTCACTTTTCATTGATGTTAGAAGCTAATACGTTTTAGCTAATAGTGATTTTGACAATGGCTAAACTAACATTTCCACCAACGTTTTTGCAAATGTAAAACATATCTCCCCTGAGACCTTTTCAAAGCCGTTGCTTTCACGCGCTCTCATTCTCTCTTCTTCTCATTTATAGATTAGAGAAGGTTGAAGAACAGAGAGACAGCGAGAGGAAATGACTTTTGAACTAACTGAAGACTCTTGTTTTCCACCCCTCTTGTTAGGTGTATACGTGGGTCTTGCTCTTCTTGATGCCATTATTGCAGTCCTTGCATTTTATCAGGTTTTCTCTGGTTCAAACAAGCAATTCCATTGATTTTGCTTATTTTCCCCTTCCCCCCTTTTATTTATTCTCCATTTTTAGAAACTATGGAATGTGGGTTTGCAATGTATTGTTCTATTGTTGTAGTATGAATGCGGGTCTATAGTTTGAGGTTGCCATTTTCTGAGTGTTTGAAGGTTGTGGACAATTGGGGTTTTTATTGTTTTCACTGAAGGCTTGATGCATCTTGTTGATCGGTTGGTTATTGAGTTTGTTTACTGTTTGATTTTCTGTAGATGACTAAAAGGGGGTTTCAAATTGGTTTATGGACTTCCATTCACTGAGATTTGTACTTTACCCTCTTGATTACTGTTGCTTTTACTAGCCTCCAGATTTTTCCTTTTTGATTTGTTTCTTTTTAATCAGAAACCAGTTCTTTATTTGCATTTTTTTTAATTAGTTTGAATAGCTTGTAGTTTTTTTGGTTAGTTGGCAGCATCTGTGAATTGGTGGCTTTGCTTCTGTGCTTACTACTTATTTGATATTTAATAGTTTAGCTTTAAGCATTCTTGGGGACTTTCCAATTCTTGGTTGTATTACAAGTTCACTATTAACACACTACTTAAGTATTAATTATTTTTATTATTTCCTAGTTCTGTTTGCAATATGAATTATTCTTGTATAAGAAAAATAATGTCTATTTATTAACCGTTTCTGTTCCAGTTAGCAAGGATTCAATCAAGAAATTCGTATGGTTGGACACGTCAAAAAGTGAGTCTTCCAATGCATTTTTCTGTGGATGAAAAATGAAATCATTTTTTTATAGATGCTTCCACTTTTTATCTCTTAGTTTCAGTCACATTTATTGACTTCACTGGTAGTTTAGGGATCGTGCCTCTTTGCTATTCAGTTGAGCAGCCATTTCCGTAGTTTCTGTTTCTGGTTACCTTTCTAACATATGGGAGCTAAATTTTATTGCTCGGAAGAGATCTCGTCATGTGATTTGTGTCAGGATATTATCACTAACATCCCCAACTTAGAAAATAAATTTATATCAATTGTAATATACAGGATCATTTCGGGCCTTAGATAATCTCTTGCCTTTTGTGTTTGAGAATTGATTGTTGGGAAACCACGCTTGGGATGTTTAGATATACTCTCCAAGCTCCAGAGTCTTAGGTCTAAATTCCTAGGTTGAAAATTAACTTAAAACGCTTGTTGTTTCTTAGAGTTTCCCTTAGGGGAGCACAGCCTCATTGAGGAATGAGGATCCATTTCCACGGTTACCAGAATGAATTTCTTGTTGGACCAGAAGCAAGCAGGTTGTACGTAAAAAGGGTATATCCTTCTTTGTCTGCATGGCATCAATGATTTGGTTAGTCTGGTGGACTAGCTTATATTGGAGATCTGTATAATGTAGAATAGTGAAATAGGGATGAGAGATGCAGGACTCTGCAACTTCCTTCTTCACTTGTGCACCAGATTTCTTCTGGTTCCTACTATATAGGACGTACTAAAGTCCTTACTCGGGTTACGAAATTGAGTCTGAGGCTAATTGTGCTTCTCCTAGCTATTTATCATGGTGGGCATGCTATAGGATCAAAGAGGAAAATGAGAAGTTTTCTAAGGATTAGGGGAAAATGGTCAGACTCATAATGCATGCCAATGCAATATTCTCCGTGATGTTGTTTTATTGTGACTTGTGTTTTTTTGACATCATATGCAAAGACATATCTTATTGATATTGAAGTATAAGTTTATTAGTTTGTATGCGGATTTTTGTCTCATGCTACTTGCAAACTGCAGGTGTTTCATCTATTGATTGGTTCTTCTAATTTGGGTAAGACGTTGCCATTTTCATAATCATATTCAAACGTTTCTCTCCTTTTTGCCTCTACATTTTATTGTTGAGACCCAGTTTCTATATTTATTTGTATTTGGCATTTATTTACTTGACTCAAACGTGGTTCCAAAAGTTACTTTTTTTCATGGCAGGTTGTTTAGCTTATTTTGTCTTGGCTCTTTTTGCTGCTTGCAATGGGTGGCTATGTTGGTCAGGTTCTTGTGGTTTCATTTTCATGGGTAATCTCTCAGTGACAAATATTCTTGTTCTCTTGATATTAGGACATGAACAATATTATTTAAATATGGTTGTTCCTTTTTTTTTTTGCAGCCTTCCCCAAAATTCTACTTCTGGCTTTGTTTCTTCTTCTTTTGTCATTCTGGTAAGTGGTAATTTCCTTTTATCATTAGCATCCTGAAATTTGCACGAGTTCATTTTTTACACATTGAAGAAAATTACTCTCCTTTTAGTTCTTTCTTTTGCATGGAGTTTCATTAACTCTTAGTCTAGCTAAAGCAATTTGGACGTAGCTCTTTTGAAAAGAAATCCACAGGTATAGATCTCATCATCATATGATATTCTTACACTTTTCTTCAAAAATTCTTCCATTTCTTTTCACCTACATTGCTCAGAAAATAGCTTTTGTTACATTTATTCAAAGCAGTTTCGTTCTTTGTTTGAGTTGATGCTCACGCAAGACCCACGTAATACTGTTTCCCCAATCTCCGTGGAAACACCTGGATGGATAAAGAAAAAACTGGATGGATCAAGAACTTGCAGCAGCTTAAACCAGCTCTCCTAATTGAAGAAACTAATGTCCTCGATCCTTTATGCTGCTTAGTAGATGATATATAATTAAATCTATCTTCACCCACTAGCTCAAGCTTTTGGGTCAATCGGTGATTTAACTTGGTATCAGAGCAGGTGGTCCAAGGAGGTCTTGTGTTCAAGCCCCTGGAATGTTATTTCCTCCCCCATTTAATATTGATTTCCACTTGTTGGGTCTTCTTCACATTTCAAATCCACAAGTGATGAGGAGTGTTAGATGATATATAATTAAATCTACATTTACCCACAAACTTTTGGGTCAATTGGTGATTTAACGCTGTTCTTACACAATTATGTGTGAGCAAACAAGTAAATGTTAATATTTACATAAATGTTGAGTTATTACTTTTATTTACATATTGATAAAAGCATTGATTACATATGGATATTAATGGACATTCTTGAAAAATCGTGGAATCAATGTCAACAAATATTCCTGGGTGATGTTTTAGTGAGACAAGGAAGAACTTTCTTTATTCTCTTGGCCAAACCTATTTGCAATAATGAGATAAACTATAATTGAATGTACCTCTTTTTATTTTTTAATTTCCTGTTCCATTTTATTATTGTCTTATTTGAAAGCTGCTTCTTATGATTCTGTGGAAAACTTTTATAGGGTTGACCTTTGCCATCAGCCAGACGACGAAGATGAAGAGGATGAAGAGAGGAGTTTTGAGGAAGGCTTGTTGGAGAAGATCTCTAGTAAACCAAGTACATCAAATACAGATTGGAGCAGGAGATGGTGGCTTCCAGTTCGGCTGCCACATGTTGGAAGCCGTCAAAATTTAGTAATACTGGTACACGATATGATGTTCTTTCTAGCATCCTCTCTTGTCTGCATGAATGGATGCCAATTACTAACAAAGAAATTGAAGTACTCAAATGACAAATCTGATCACTGGCTGTTTATGTACAGGTGGTCGGAATTATCTTTGTTTTAACATTGGCATTTGCTGTGATACTGTGGCTTGAGATGGGAAACAAATCCGTTGATTCTTTGGTAGTTGTTCAGGTATGAAGAATCTAAAAAATGATTTGTATTCAACAAACCTTTTTCCAATTGAAAGCACAACATTAAGGTATGAAGCTATTCGCCATCGAAATGTCTCTATGATGCAAAATTATGTCATATGGTGTTCCACCTTAATATCAGCTTCCAGCAGCGCCCCCCCCCCCCGATATGCAATGAAATAATGTGGCAATCAATTTTACTATTGTGCAGGTAGTATATGTAGATCTTTTTGCTGTAGTGACACTCTTATTAGGAGGCGCATTAGCTTGCTATGGTTCGCAACTATTCTTTGTACTAGCTATCAGTTATTTTTAGTGTCTTCACTCATAATTCTCCATTCTAGTTTGATTGAAATTATCTATCCTAGACTATTGCCTTTATTATTGCATAAGAAACAAGAATCTCTTCCCATAATATGTCTGCTAATTTCGTCTCTCTCTAAAAGAACCTCTTTCATGATGGAAGTTAAAGAAGTTCATATAAAAACGCTGGCCAACATGAAATACAGGGGCTTCCAAAATATAAATACAGACTTCCAGCTTTGAGAGATTTTGATTGATTAAGTATATAAAAGACGATGCTTGAAAAACTTGAACAATTCCAAGTAGTAGGACTTTATCTTTTATGGTTTATGTGAATTAATTACATTGTTATGAACATCATTTTTTTTCTTTCTTTTTGACGTTCAGGATTGCTGTTGTTCTTGAAAATGAGAAGGGTCAGATCTGAGAGGGCATCATCTGAAATATTGAAGGTATC
Organism: Benincasa hispida; assembly: GCF_009727055.1. Taxonomy (NCBI): domain Eukaryota; kingdom Viridiplantae; phylum Streptophyta; class Magnoliopsida; order Cucurbitales; family Cucurbitaceae; genus Benincasa; species Benincasa hispida. Next base: position 60,299,570 of record NC_052356.1, on the reverse strand, counting down.
ATTATTTTTCTTGGTTGATGTTGATGTTTTAGCAGTTTTTATTTCAGAGTATTTATATACAAAACCTTTTATTTGTTGGTTGCTGTCCTGTGCGTTGTATTTAATCACTGCATTCATCTTGTTGCTTTGGAATTATTCTGTTGCATTCCAGGTTGCAGGTTTGGCTGCTGTGTCGGTTGTATGTTTCACTTCAAGTGCACTTGTAGCTCTTGTAACAAATATTCCGGTATACACTCAATTTAACTGATGAATTCTTGTTTTCTTGAGAAAAAGGCCAAAAAAATAAAAAAATAAAAAAATCAAGAACTTGTTCGGTCAGTTTTCAAAACTATGAATTTTACTCACTATGGTTGCAGGTACCGAATCAGTGGCAACGACAATATCACATTTATGGTGCATATACTTCTATTTTGCAGATTACATATTATTTTATAGGTATCAGCTTTCAAAGTTAGTTTCTTGTGCTTGTTACTTGAGTTTTGGATCTGTCTAAATTGTAGTTAGCCTCTTAAAATTTCCCTTTCATATTGAACCATTTGTTTTGGGAAATTGATCAGGTCCCCTACCTACTTAAATTCCTGCCTCAGATTCATTTTCTTTGCTCTCTTCAAACATCTTATATCTCAAAAATAGTCTTACATCCTTGCAAGACTCCACTTTTTTACGGTTGGTTCCCGTCGACTTGGAACTTGTTTTAGTCATCAGATCGGAGGCCCCCTGCCTTCATCCCTCCCTTAGCCAACCTGGGCAAGCCTCCAGCGTCTCACACTATGGAAGGGGATGGAGGAACTCGCTTTTCGGGTTTATGCAATTTTCTTTGATTTTTGATATGAAGCAGATTATTATGCCAGGATCATCAATTCCTTCGGCATTTGTTCTCTGGATCATGAGAGAATTACCACCATGGATAGCAGCTAGTTCCCAAGAACAAACGAGGACAATAACCTTCGTTCGTGACGATTCTGCAGCCATACATCGTCCTCGGGAATGGACTTTGACAACAAATTCTCCGGTTTGTATTTCTTTTAACGAAACATAGTAAATCTATTTAGTGACTTTCTTATATCCTCAGTATACTTTTTTTCTGCTGAATTCCTTTTTGTTACCAAGAATTTGGGGCCACTCTTAGAAATGTCAAAATTTAGGTGGACAACTTTAAAAAATACTGTAGGAATGTTAGGATTGACTTCACGTTCATTGTCTATACACTAAAATTAAAGATTCCAAAATCTTCCTAAAGATGTATAGACAATGAACGCTAAGTCAACTCTAATACCCCCACATACTATGTTTATTTCTGAAAGTTGTCCACCGGGATTTTGTCATTTCTAAGAGTGAGGCCCCCAAATTCTCCTCTCGTACTTTTTCCTGCTTTTAAACGATGACAATGATGACATATAATATTAGAGAGCCTGTTCTCTCTGCCCTTCATTTTCGTTTTTCTAATGCACACACAAAAAGGGCCATGAAAGTTGTTGATGCTTTTCGCTTGTAGGTACCATCAAGGGCTAGTCCCATATAAATGGTGTTGGGATGCAAGTTTAGTCTTTGCCAGATTTTAGAAGCGTGCCAGAATTGTTCGATTGACATTGTGAAAGGAATGTTTTGGTCGTATTGTAGATGTTATTGAAACGGTTGCGAAATATGTTCGATGAGCGGTATTGAAAAAACCGTAAGGTTGTGCTGGTACCGTGCTGTTCTATGATGCTGTAAACATGTGTATATACTTCTCTTGCCTATTGCTTCAATCAAATGTTAATAGAATAAGTTGGTATCTTGAACTAATTGTTGATTTCACGATTTTGTTTTTATTATACCGAGTAGGAAGAGAGTTGTTTGGGGTATGGAATTGAGTTATGAAATCGGGAGTTAATATGTCTGTGAGTTAGGAAGTCTATGCTTGGGGTGAAGAGTTGAGTTAAAGTTGGGAGTATCTAGTGTACTTCTTTGTAACCTAAAAGAAGTTTGGTTTTCTACCAACTATTTTTGTTTGTTTAACTTTTTGTTCAACCATTCAATTACACAAATTTTTTTTTTCAAAATCTCAACCCTGAATTGAGATGTTAACTTAAAAATTGCACATATATTTTATAGTTTTGTAGGTATAACCATTGTATTTGAAGTAGATAAAATACTCTTGTTTCACACGAACAAAAAATTATAATTTTCACATTAGTGAAATCATACGAGTGAAATATGAAAAAGAAAACAAAAAGAAAACCATCAAGGGGGTTTTAGGTCTTTTATGACATCTTATCTCAAATTATAGGTTATGGTTTATTATGCATGTATGTATCACTATCCATAAACATTACATTAAATTTTTTATATGGTATTTTAGTTGCCAAATCATAATATGCTATAAAGTTCATAAATTAGAAGACAATTTGGGTGTGTTTGGAATGTATTTTCAAGTGTTTAATTTAAAACATAAATCATTTTGGAAAAAAATCAAGTGTTTGACCACCATACAAAATAAATTTTGAAAAAATAAATTTATAAAATAAGTTAGATGAGGATAAACGCTTAAATTAACTTTTAGAAATATGATTTTTAAGTGTTTAATGGCTAATCTTTTCTTAATATGTACAATTTTTGAAATTATCAAAATGCTTCAAAAGTCATCTACCTCATTTTCACTATATTGTTGTGGCTACATTGGCCAACTCCGACGGCCACCATCATCGGGCATCGCCGCCACTGCTAGCAAACTCTGATAACCTTTGGGCAACTCTAGCTATTAGCCACCATTGTCGGTGACCAACTTCGGCGATAATATTAAAATGTTAGTTCATAATATTTTATAGTAATTTGACATTAATAAAAATACTTCTAGTATATAATAAACCAAATAAATTTATATACAAAACACTTTTGGGAAAAAGTTGCCAAACACATTAGTATTTTTATTTTAAATCGTTTTTATCAAAAAGTGTTCAAATGAAAATGAATTTTTGAAAAACATTTATAAATCAATCCAAATAGGCCCTTATTCAAGTAGAAAAATACTCTTGGGTCTGTAAATTTTAGATTTAATTTCTATTTGGTCTTTAGTGTTTCAAAATATTACACTTTTAATACTTAAGTTTTAAGTTTGATTTTAATTTAGCCTATACATTTCAAAATGTTACAATTTTAACGTTGAGATTTGAATTTTGTTTTAATTTGGTCCTTTAGTTTCAAGATTTAACTAAACATATTTGCCAGTTTTTAGTATAAATGTCTATTAATTAATTTAAAAGAATTAAATAAATAATAATGAATTAAGTTCCTTATAAAAATTAACTTCCTAGTTCTTTTAAACTAATGAATAGATATTAACACAAAATACTAAAACTAAGCATTGAGTGGAAAACTAAGATTAAAAGTGCAAATATTGAAATTTAGGGACCAAATTGAAACAAAACTCAAATCTTAAGTAACATTGTGAGACATAAATACGAAATGGAAACTAAACCAATTTAAAGATCATCATTGTTATGTCTGGCAAAATAATATTATATAAATGCATATATCTTTAACGTGAAAAAGCATATTTGGTCTCTATTTTTTTTTTTTAAATCGAAATAACAATTTAGTTAATAAATTTGAGTTTGTAACCATTTAGTCTAGAAAATTTTAAATTTATACCAATTTAGTCTTTAAAATTTAGTATGTAATAATTTAGTCTAAATACTTTCAAATTTATTAAATTTTTATCTTCACCATGATAATTCTCATCGAAATTACATATAAATTTTTATCAAGCAATGACTTAATCTTTGTTGTTTATAAATAAATTCAATCTATAATTATCAATCTACGTGTAAAAGACGATAGAGACTAAACCGTTGTTTAATAAAATTAAGGACTAAATCGTTACTGAACATTGTTCAAGGATAATAATAAGTATGTTTTAGAACTCCTTTTTGATTGATTACTAGTATTCCTAATATTGAACAAATGTCATAAAAGGGAAAAACAAATGTCAGTGAATATGGGACTTAAGAAAATGAACAGAATTCGCAGTTGAGAGAACGAGGGGAAGTAGTTTCTTTGTCCCACATCGATAAAACTTTAAAAGCAATAGCAACGGGATGGGTATAAAGGGAGCGTGCATACGGCTCTTATAAGCATACCTTTCTCGGCCTTTTGGCTAAGATCAAGTGTAGTATCTGTTCTTATCAGTTTAATATCTGATACGTGGGCCATCGGCCCACATGATATTAAATTAATTTTTTTAGGGGGAGGGCCTATCACGGTAGCTTGCTGCTGGGGCTCTCGAGTGTCGTCCAATGCGTTGCACTACAGCTTGGGCCTGGCGCACCCCTCCGATTTCAAGTGTAAATGATTTCTTTCCAGGATTGGACTGAGCCTAAAATATATGAAGTGTTCTTGCCTTTTTCTAAAAACAATTCTAAGACTTTTAAAATCTCATATTTATTAGTAATATAAACCATGTGATACGTATGTGTTCAGTTTCTTTTTATTTTAGCAACGACTTTAGACTGGAATGATTTTAATTTTTAGGGCCTTAACTCGAACTGAAATGGCTAGACCTCACTTTGGGGTCGGGTATGAAAATATTTGTTTTAGGTGATTCAGAGTGGTTTTTCGTTTTTGTACTTATCTAACATTAAATGATATTAAACTCCAAACTGATTTTAGGTCATTTAGGGTTGTTGGGACACATATTTTAGCAATTCTTTTTTATTTTTAATCTCGCAACAATCTTAGCAACTCTCTCTCTATTAGGGTGCGTTTACACATACTTTTAAATCCCAACTTTCATATTTGAAATGTTTTTAACTCCAAATCATATTTTTATATTTGTTTTAAGTGAGTTTACACGACTTAGATATGGTTGGGCACTTTATCCTGTTAACACTATGGATACGATTCGTTTAACACTATGGATACGATTCGTTTTGATCCAAATCAACAAATCCAAATCGTTCGTGTGGAGATATGCGAATGGTGGTATTATCTTTAAATGAGTTTGTATAAAGACTAGACCGCAGAATCTTTAATCATTTTTTTAATAACATCGTTGACTGAAGAGACTAATATTTCATAGGATAATCATATAACTCGATCTCAATCCTGAGTTAGTTACAGACTCCTAACTCTAGAGTTGTTCTTTGATTTGTATGGGTGAGAGTTGTCTGAGTCATCAACTTAATAAGCCTACAATTTTAGGACATGTTCGAGTAAGGAGTTGAGAACATAATTTCACAAGATGAAATTTACTCATTTTTAGGGTAAGTAAATGAGTAGTTCCTTTAAATGCTGGTTTCGAGTCTTGAACAAAGAGTACTCTTCCTCTCATTGATCTGAGAGGGACTTGGTTTATGATAAGATCGTAAGCAGATTGTTCATTAGAGGGATCAATGGTACTCGAGGAGTAAAAGGTAATTACAGAGATAAAACGATAATTTGACCCAACTGTAAATACGAACAGCTTATGAAGGATCGACTTACTTGTAATAGTTAAATGCATAGATGCAAAATATTCTATAGTGCGAAAAGTATAGTTATGGGTTTTTAGTGAAGTGACCCACAGTTAATGAATGTTGATTAATGTAATTAAAGAGTTTAATTAGTTAATCTCGTATCATTGGAGCTTCTAATCTGTAGGTCAATTAGGTCCCCTGCTCATAATGAGTAAACAAGGACTATTAGTTTTGAAATAATTTGAATTGTTTAAATTAATTAAGGGAACAACATTAATTGTATATGATATAATTAATAATGTATATAGATATATTATAATATAAAGTTAATTTTGAATAAGATTCAAAATTAAACTGTATAATAAAAGAAGATTTATTGTATTTGAATAAATTTCAAATAATAAATATTATGAAGGAGATTTATATTAAAACTATAGGTTAAGAGTTAATATGAATAAGATTCATATTAAAACTATAAGTTATGAGAAATGCACATTTGAATATGATTTAAATCTTTAATTAAATATTCGATATTTAATTAATAAATATAATTAATTTAATTTGATTAGATTAGTTTAATCAAATTAAATTTAATAAATAAGGAAGTGGGTAGTTATCAAATTTAATTAATTAAATTTGATTAAATTAAATAAATAAGCGAGAGTTACCCCACTAGATGAGATAACACAAAAAGAAATAATATTTTTTTTATAAATAGGAGTGGAGAGAACCCCTCGCTCTCAATGAATTTGATAAAGCACTGAGTTCTATGTGAAAAGATCTCCCAAAATTCAATTCCCTACTCTCTTTCAAAAGCTGGTTCCCACTAGATGGTCCTTGGTAAAAGAATAATCGAGAAGACCTGATGGTGGCATCACATTCATGTTCTAGAGAAGACCTTGATGCTATATGTTGAGAAGGAAGAAGAATTGCTAGAATTCTTGAAAACTATATTCAAAGGTAAGTCGTTTCTTTTTCTTTGTAAAATTAACTTTTAATTGATGCTAAATCTTTATTGCATTGTGAATGCATGCTGTGTTTTCTATTATGTATTGAAAATTCTAAAACAAAATTGAAAGTAAAGCGATCACTCGCTTTTGCTACGGAATTCAATCCATTCAACATTTTATTGAATTTTCAAATAATATATACATAAATTACAAGTCTCAAAACATCGAGATATTCATCATATTTTTTTGTCTCTCATTCTATACCCCACCATAACATGAGTCGTCCTTAAATTATCGAGAAGTCCTTATTTCCTCAAAAAATTTATAAGGAAGGGGTTGCGAGATAAAATAAATACTTAAGAACGTGCTAAACATGTGAAATCATCCTAAATCGTCTCTAAATCACCTATGACAAGTATAAAATGGATTTGCAATTTGAAATTTCAAGTTTAGAAGTTGCGAGATGTTTGCGAGATAGTTGCGGGATAAAAAAATAATACCTAAATACATGCTAAAACATGTGGAAAACCACCCTAAATCACTCTAAGTCAGCTAAAGCAAGTATAGAAATGATTTGAGGTTAGACATTTTAGGTTGGAAGTTCGAAATGTTTGCGAGAAAAAAAAAATAGTACCTAAAAAACTCCCTGAAAAATGTGTAAAACCACCCTAAATCACCTAAAATTAATTTGGACTCAAGCATTTAAGTTTGAAAGTTGCGAGATGTTTGCAAGATAACAATACCTAAAGACTTGCTAAAACATGTACAATACCACCCTAAATCATCCTAAAGCAAGTAGAAAATTGACTGGGGCCAAGGCATTTCAAGTTTGAAAGTTGCAAGATGTTTACAAGATAAAAGACTGTACTTAAAGGCTTTCTAAAACATGTGCAAAACCACCTTAAATCACCTAAAACAACTAGAAAATTGATTTGGGCTTAGGCATTCCAAGTTTGAAAGTTGCGAGATGCTTGCGAGATAAATAACAGTAGCTAAAAAACTTGCTAAAATATGTGCAAAACCACCTAAATCACCTAAAACAAGTATAAAATTGATTTGAGCTTTGGTATTTCAAGTTTGGAAGTTGCGAGATAGTTGCGAGACAAAAAACAGTATCTAAAAACTTGCTAAACACATGTGCAAAACCACCCTAAATCACCTAAAATAAGTAGAAAATTTATTTGGATTTAGGCATTTTAAGTTTAGAAGTTCCGAGATAAACTTTCTAAAACATGTGCAAAATCACCCCTAAATCACCTAGCTTAGACATTTCCAGTTTGAAAATTGTGAGATGTTTGCGATATAAAAAACAGTACCTAAAAACTTGCCAAAACATGTGCAACCATAAATCACCTAAAGCAAGTAGAAAATTGTCTTGTGGCTTAGGCATTTTAGGTTTGAAAGTTGTAGAAAATTGTCTTGTGGCTTAGGCATTTTAGGTTTGAAAGTTGCGAGATGTTTGCGAAATAAAAAATCGTACTTCAAAATTTTCTAAAACATGTCCAAAACAACCTTAAATCATCTAAAACAAGTAAAAAATTGATTTGGGCTTAGGCATTCCAAGTTTGAAAGTTGTGAGATGTTTACAAGAAAAAAAATAGTAGCTAATTAACTTGCTAAAATATGTGCAAAACTACCCTAAATCACATAAAACAAATAGAAAATTGATTTGAGCTTAGGCATTTCAAGTTTGGAAGTTGTGAGATGTTTGTGAGATAAGTAAACAGTAACTAAAAACTTGCTAAAACATGTGCAAAACTGCCCTAAGTCACTGAAAACAAGTAGAAAATTGATTTGGACTTAGGCATTTCAAGTTTGGAAGTTGCGAGATATTTGCTTGATAAAAAACAATAGCTAAAGAACTCCCTAAAACATGTATAAAACTACATTAATTCATCTAAAAAAGTAGAAAATTAATTTGGGCTGAGGTAGTACAAGTTTGAAAGTTGCGAGATATTGGCAAGATAAAAAAAAGTAGCTAAAGAGGAGAAAAATGTCATTTTTGGTAGATGCAACTAGAAGTGAAACATCTTTTACAATGAGAAAACTATATTGTATCAAGAGGAGAAAAAAATTTAACCTAACTCAACTCCACTATGAGTAAGAGTAAAGGACAAAAAAATCTATAATAGAAATTAAAAAAAAAATCATAAAATTTACTACAAAGAGATTGAAATTGAGATAATATTGAAGTTGTAGGGGTTGATACTCTAAATCTCGTGGATCTTGTAGTTTGTAATTGTACTATACAAATAATTTATTTATCTAATAAAATAAGAAACATTTTATTTGAAATTTAGTAGTATTAACCCACAAAACCAATAAAATAAGGTCCAAGGTGTAACGACCGACCTCCTAGGACTCAAGTTAGACCGTTACTAAATACATGCATGCATGGAACTTAAAATGATACCATTTTATGGTGAAATAAATGCTAAATAAATAAGGTAAATTCAAAAGTCTTTCATTAAATTCAAATATTAAAACAAATAATAGGGTACCCATAAATAATAATAAATAAGTCTAAAAACAATTCTTAATAGTAAGTTTCAAACATAAAAAATGAAAGTTGAAAAAAACATGAAAAGAAATCTAAATCTCATGAGCGGAAGCATAAAACTGGTCCTAGTGGCTCGATCACGAATTCCGCTTGTCAATCTCCACTGCATCTCTACCTTTACCTGAAACAACAACATGAGAAAGGATGAGTATAAAATACTCAGTAAGTAACCCACTACTAGGGTCAGGCTAGACATCTATGTCCTCTAGATGCCTACCTCTTGTGGAACATATAAACTGCTCTAGTTCTCATGGGACACATACATACATGAAAAATTGATTTCTATCCTACTGTAATTAAGTATGCCCACTACCTCTAGTAAGTCCCGTAGGACCCACAACCTCTGGTGAATCCCGAAGGAAACACAACCCCTGGTGAATCTCGAAGGAAACACACCCCTGGTGAATCCCGAAGGAAACACAACCCCTGGTGAATCCTGAAGGAAACACAATATTTAGTGGGCATCTAACTAATCAGTAAAGACACTATCATAGTCTCAACATCACAAGTATCACAACATGGTTCTATAACATACATATACACTTCAACATCATGACTCTACAACATGCATATATGCCTCAATATCCCCATATCAAATACAACCTTAGTGAATCAAGTATCATCTCATACTAGCATGCAAGTATCTACGTGCACAAATAAATCTTTCAGATTCTCATACAAGAACATATATCGATCATATTATACTATTCGTCTATCATGCTATCGTTCTGTCATAATATTCATCTATCATACTAGCCTTATAACATATATTACAAATATTAATTTAGCACCCCTAGTCAAAAAATAATAAATCCAAAGTTTTAAACTCATCTTTGGGGTCTAAATCCAATTAACTAAATTAAACCAAATGTCCCCAAATTTAATTTAACGAAGTCGCTTCTTGGTTCAAAGTCAGTTCCAAAGTTCTATTTATTTGTCCAATCCGGACCTAAATCAAAACCAAATTTTAATAACTAAATTTTCAATAATTATCCTTAATCCAAAAGGAAACCAAAACAACTATTCACCCAAAACTTACCAGAATTGACGTAACTCATAATCTTATCGGTAGCACCCAAAAGACTTCAAAATGCCTCCAAACTTTGTATCTAAAATTCAAAATCATAGATAATCCAGTAATTAGGCCCATAGTTGGCTGGGTATTCAAAACTTGAACAACAAATCCTCAAATTCCCAACAAAACTCACCCAAACTAGTAGATTCGGTGAGTGGTGACGACATCCTGCTTGACGGCAGTGTCGGAGTGAAGTTGCACAACCTATGTAGCAGCGACTCGCAACCGGAGGCGGCAAACTACAGATTCGTGGGTTAGAGAGAGAGAGAGGCGGGAATTTGAAGCTCGTCGTCGGAGCCGCGCACGACTGGTAGGAGTCGGATCCAACTGACTGAGGGAGGGCGGTGCTGGGTCGCGAACGGCGAGACGACGCTTTAGATCTGGCTTTTCCGGTGGATTCGACATGGAGGACGAGGGCGAGGGCTGGATCTGTGACTGAGACTAGCTAGGACGTGCGTCTTAGATCTGTGACTCAGTGTTGACTTCAACGGCTGGGAGGAAGCATCGACGCGACGAGCGGCATGAAGGAGGGAAAGCGGCGCAGAGGCTGGGTCGGTGGTGGACGATGCGGAGAAGAATGGTGGGTGGCGTCGCTTTGCATGAGAAAAAGAAGGGGAAGGGGAAAAAAAGAAAGAAAAAAAAATAAATAAGGAAATAAAATAAAATAAAATAAAATATTATATCTTATCTTACCTTATTTTATTCTCTTTCTTCTAACTTTTACATCCTTTATTCCTTTAAAATTTTCAGTTAAAAAAGAATTTAACCAACCCCCTCCCAAAATGAAATTAATTCCTGACATCAATTTCAAATTAAATTTGTGTGACATAAAAAGTTCAATTTCTACAATTTCTCTCTGATTAAACAATTAAGATGAATCATCTCTTTCTTTGCGATCAAATCACAATAATTACACTTAAATTTCCAAAATTTCAAAAATCCCCTTTAATACTAGAAAATACTGAAATTACATTAATAACAAAATTCAGGGTGTTACACAAGGTTATCTTCTTTAACTTAAACATATATATGGAGACATACAGGTGGATCATGTTTAAGAGATAATCTAAACGGTCTATAGTAGATGGATAAGGTTGGGTACCTTATCTTGGTGGCACTACGAATATGACCTATTTTGTAATTGTTACTATCGTTGTAAAGTGCTACAAATGATATGTTCCTGATCATTCATGTGGAGACATGTGAGCATAAGTATTGTATACATAGAGTTTGTATAAGACCGGACCACGAAACAAATAGTCTCTCTATATAATACCGTTTATAGAAGAGACTTACATTTCACCAAGATGACCATGGGTGACTTGACCTGAATCCTGAGTAAGTTGTGAACTCCTGCCAGTAAAGGGAGTCCTTTGATTTGCGTGGGGTGTGAAATGTTTGTGAGATAAGAAAACAGTAACTAAAAACTTGCTAAAACATGTGTAAAACTACCCTCAGTCACCGAAAACAAGTAGAAAATTGATTTGGACTTGGGCATTTCTTTGGAAGTTGCGAGATATTTGCGTGATAAAAAAATAAAACATCTTTTACAATGAGAAAACTATATTGCATCAAGAGGAGAAAAAAATTTAACCTAATTCAACTCAACTATGAGTAAGAGTAAAGGACAAAAAATGTATAACAAAAATTAAAAAAAAATCATAAAATTTACCACAAAGAGATAGAAATTGAGATAATATTGAAGTTGTTGGGGTTGATACTCTAAATCTCATGGCTCTTGTAGTTTGTAATTGTACTGTACAAACAATTTATTTATCTAATAAAATAAGAAACATTTTATTTGATATTTAGTAGAATTAACCCACAAAACCAATAAAATAAGATCCAAGGTTATCTTCTGTAACTTAAACATATATATGGAGATATACAGGTGGATCATGTTTAAGAGATAACCTAAACGGTCTATAGTAGATGGATAAGACTGGGTACCTTATCCTGGTGATACTACGAATATGACCCATTTTGTAATTGTTACAATCATTGTAAAGTGCTACAAATGATATGATCCTGATCATTTATATGGAGACATGTGAGCGGGAGTGTTTTATACATAGAGTTTGTATAAGACTGGACCACGAAATAAAATAATCTCTCTATATAATGCCGTTGATAGAAGAAACTTACATTTCACCAAGATGACCATGGGTGACTTGACCTGAATCCTGAGTAAGTTGTGAACTCCTGCCAGTAAAGGCGGTCCTTTGATTTGCATGGGATGAGAGTGGTCAATTTCGACGACTTAATATGCCTACCATTTTAGGGATTCGTTTAATTAGGGAGCTGGGAACGCAGCTTCACAAGAAGAAATTTACTCTTTCTCTATAGTTAGAGCTATTAGAGTTAACAACACACATGTGGAAGCAATCAGGATCTAAACACCCTAATTACATCAAGTTTAGGGTTAAAGCATGCATGTTCATATCAAGAATTAGGATTTCAGAAATACAACCTTTGTAGATCTCCAAATTAATGCAACCCTTTGCTCGAATCTGATCATGAACTCGTTGTGGACTACCTTTAGAGCCTTCCCTGCTATTCTCCAATCTTAGAATGGATGGTGGGATCCAATTTGTGAAGAGATTGAAGGGAATTTTAGATAGTTTTGTGTGTAGAACTAGGTATGAACTAATCTCCTTTTCTTCTTTTTACCAAAATGCATGAATCTGTTTTTTTAAGTAAATTTTCTTCTAATTAAAGAAGAATTACATGCAATTTGAATTAACCTCAACATGACACCAATTAAGCACTAATTGGAATGAGATTAGGTGTTAAAATTAGTGGAAAAAGTGAAAAAAAACGCACTAACCCTAAAACTCCATCTAAATTTTGTTTTTCTAAAAAATAATTTTAATAAATTCTAATTTTAATAAAATTAATTCAAATGATTGATTTTAAATAAAATGCATTTATTTTAAAAAAATAATTTTAAATAATTAATTAAATAATTTAATTAGTCAAATTAATTGAACATCAAATATTAAATTGATAAAACACCAATCCCTATTCACATGTACAATATTTAAATCAAATTCAAATATTTACAACTCTACAATTTCGTTTAATTCAACAATTAAACTATATAATTGCATTAATTTTATCGCATATAAAGCTGAATTTGAAGGTTTCAAATTCTTATCATACTGTTCTAAGGTTTAGTCCGATATGAGTTAGCAGATGGGCTTAATGGACCTACAGATCATGAGCTTTTACAATCCGAGATTGACCGGCTAAATTCTTTAACTTAATTAATCAACATTTGAACTATTGGGACACTCCACTAAAGCCTAGCAGCTGCACTCTCCCTACTATAGATATATTTCTGTCCACTTGATTTAATTATAATTAGTAAGTCGATTCTTCGCAGATTGTTCGTAATTACAACTAGGTCAAAATTATTGTTTTACCCCTATAATTACATCTTGCTCCGTTAGTCTTAGTGATCCTCTAATGAACTATTGATTTGTGGTCCAATAATCAAATTGAGTCCCTCTCAAGCCAATGAGAGGGCAGGACCCCTTGTTGAAGACCTAGAGTCTGCACTTAAGAGAATAACCTATCTACTATCCCTAGAATCGAGTATGAGGGAATTCCATCTTGCAAAACTATGTTCCCAGCTATCTACCCAGTCTTACTCCTAAAATGGGAGGATTATTGAGTCGGCGATGTTGAGCCATTCTCACCTATGCAGATTAAAGGATAATCCCGAATGAACATGAGTTCATAGTTAGAACAGGATTAAGATCAAGTTACTTAGGTCATCAAATTGAAATAGTCAGTCTTATCAGTAAACGGTGTTATAAAGTAAAAGTGACCATTTTGGGTGATCCGATCTTATGCAAACTTATTGCATAGGATGCCCCCACTCGCATGTCTCTACATGAACGATTCAGGATCCCATCGTTTGTATCAAATATAAAGTGGGTCGCATCCATAGTGTCTTCAGGTTAAGGTACCCAGCCTTATCCTCATACTATAGACCGTTTTGACTATATACTCAAATTTGATCTACTTTTGTGTCTTCACATATAGTTCAAGTATTCATGCTATAGTTAGGGATTCTTTAGTTTATTAGATTTAGGGTTAAAAAGGTGTATTTCACATATTCAATAACACCTTTTACTGAATTAACCTCAATAACATTTTTATTACAAAATAGAATATGTTTAAAGTTTACAAACCATGAGTTTTAGGACATACATGAAGGAAATCTAACCGGGAGAACCGTGAGCAGAAGTAAGATCGTCCCAGTTTCTATTTTTCATTGAATATAAGTTTTACAGTTAAACAAGAACAAGATATGTATTTTTTGGGGTTGATACCATAAACTCTCGCTGGGTCCTGTAGTTTGTAAACACCTGTATTGAACAAACGCTAATGATGTAATAATATGAGATATTTCTTCACTGTTATCTATGAAACATGAGATGTTTTATTTGCTTTACCACAAACCAATAAACTAAGATCCCTAGTTGTCGTTGTAACTTAAGCATGTATGTGGAGACATACAAGTGGATCATGCCTTAAATGATAACCAAAATGGTCTGTAGTATATAGAAATAAGAGGGAAACCTTATCCTAGTGACACTACGGATGTGGCTCGATATGTAGATAGTTACAAGTGTTAATGTGCTACAGATGGTCTGATTATGATCATTCATGTGAAGACATGCGGGCAGGGGTGTCCTATACAAAGGAGTTTATAAGATCGGACCACGAAGTGTATAGTCTTGTTATATAACGTCGTTCATGATAGAGACTTCACTTCACTAGGATGACCATAGGTAACATAACCTTAATCCTAAGTGAGTTGGGAACTCCTGCCTTTGAGAGCGGTCATTTGCTTTGCATGGGTGCGAGTGACCAGATTGTCGACTCAAACCTACCACTTTGGGGATTCGTCTGATTTGGGAGTTGGGAACTCAGCTACACAAGATAGAATTCACTCCTTCCACGAAGCAGGGGTAAGTAGATAGATTACTCCCTTAAGAGCTGATTCCAGGGCTTGAACGATGTAGCGCCACACACCTTCTCATGGCCCAAGAGGTGTCCACTCATAGTAGGACTCTGAGATATTATTCATTAGAGGGATCAGTGGTACTTAAGAAGTTAGATGTAACTACAGGGGCAAAACAATAAATTGGCCCAGTTGTACTTACGAGCACTTATGAAGGGTTATCATACTATTGACTGGTTATATCCGATAAACACAAAAATATATCTGTGGTGAGAAGAGTGCAACTGTCGATCTTTAGTGGAGTGTCCGACAGTTAATGGATGGTGGATCTCGTGGCTAAAGAGTTTAGTCAGCTATTCACGTACCGTTGGAGCTTCAAGCTACAGGTCCATAAGGTCTCCTTGGTAGCTCAATGGATTCAAGTTGAAAATATGTTTTTGGGACAGTTTGAAGTGTTTAAATTGACAAGAGAGAGTTTGATTATATATGATATGATTAAACTAGTTCAATTATATATGATATAGTTGACATGATGTATGAGATACATTAGTTGGAGAAAAATGATATAAATATGATTTATATCAAGTAAAGAAGAAAAGAACTATGGTTTAAATGTTGCATATGATGTGATATTAAAACTATAGGTTATAAATATAATATGATAAGTTAGTATTATATTTATTTATAATTAAAACAATTATGAGATAATTGTTGTTGGTTTTCTCCATAACCATGCGTGAAAAGTGGGATGTTGTATTTAGTTTTCATAATTGAAAGGATAAAATGAAAATTGTTTTCATTTTGAAAAGAATTGTAGTATCACTTCATGTTGTACACTGCCTATCGTTTAGCTCACGAGATCCCGCACGACAGTTTCAAGTGTTTCCTAAACGATCGTGTACACGCGCTGTTTCCTAAATGATTGTGTAACTTTTACTAAGCGATCGCATGCGAGAGTGAGATTCACTAAACGATCAACCTGATTTACTAAACGATCGTATACCTTTTACTAAACGATCAAGCACAAGTCTATACGATAGACACAAACCTCTTCCACTTGCTTGGTCGTTGAATACGATCGCTCTTTCCTCCTTCCCTCTACCAAATCCAACAAAGCCCACACCTCCTGAATTCTCACTCTGAGAATACCAAGGTCACTGAGTGGTGGTGTCCTAGTTGCTGCTTGTTCGTATAGAAGACTATTCGTTTGCTGAGTGACAGCGAGAGATTTGGATAGATGATTGGCTTGGCGTTGCAACGACAATGAGAGGTGCTGATCCAAGTGAGAGCGAGAGATAAACAGAGGAAGAGTCCTTCAAAGGCGAGTCTCTCGTTCCTTAGTATTTAATTTATTGAAAGCATGTCGGAATTTATTCTGAAATGCATAACTTGTATGTATGTTTGAAATGCTTATAATTCTGTCACAATGAATTGGGAACGATCTTGTTTCTGCTCATAGATTCTCTTTGATAAGAGTTCCTTCAACATTTACATAAATTATAGCATGAAATACTAACGAAAAACTTAGAGTTTCAGATACCCTTACCTTTGAAGAACACTTTCTTCAAAAATCCCTCGAACAAGTCACGAATGGATCTCCTTCTCTAAACGGGACATCACCAAGCGGAGCCTCCTGTGTTCTCCTTAGGGTTTGAGAATGGCAGGAGTTGTGGGCTCTGCTTTAGGGTTTATGAAGAGGGAATGGGATGGAGAGGAGGAGAGGGAGGAGAAAAACTTTTCTTCTCTTTTCGTTTTTTCAAGAGAGAATTATTCTCTCAGTGTTTCATGGAGGAAGATGAATTAGCACACACGAATTCAATTTCTTTGTTTCCATGCTATTTATCTATCTATACTATCTAAAAGGGGCTATAGAGAAAAAAACATTTGATTTTCTCTTTGCCATTTTAGTTGATGTTTATTGGGATATATTTCGTAATGCACATTTAAATCACTAAAAAAATCTCATTTTATCACTAATATCAACTACACATTAAATAAAGAGAAAATAAATTTAGAATATCATATTTTATCCTCTAATATCTAATTTACAAAAATCTTCTTTTTAAATCATATTTTATCTCTAATATCTAAAGTTAAATAAAAGTAAGAAAAATTAAAAACAAATCACATTTTATTCTCTAATATCTTATTCACGATTTTATTTCTAGAAAAATCACATTTTATGAGTAATAATCTCTACTTCACATTAAATAAAGGAATTAAAAAAAAATCAAATCAAATTATGATTTGAGATCTAAATTTTCTCTATAAAATAATTTAGACACCGACAAAGTGACATAGAAGAGAGTGATTGTTTCAATACTTTTGTATTTTTTTTTGACATTTTAATTTTTGTAAATGCACACCAATGAGTTTAGGAGTTTAGAATAATTAACACTATTTTTTATATGCTTTTGTTTTTTTTTTCCTCTTTTCAAATTTGTTGTAAATACACACCAATCCATAAAAAAATTAAAATCAAGAAGAAGATCGTTGCAAATAAAAAAAAGTTTTTAGGGTATTGTTTGCATGGAAAAAAAAATATATTTTTGTTGATTGAAATTAGGAGGATAATCAAATATATCTTTTTCAAATTAAAAATAATCATTATGAAATTTTATCTATCCTATATAAAAGTGACTTCGGGGAGGAACATTTGATTCCCCTTTTGCCTTTTTTAGTTGTTCATTGGGATATTTTTCGTAATTTCACATTTAAATCATTAAAAAAAAATCTCATTTTGTCACTAATATCTACTGCACATTAAATAAAGAGAAAATATTTTTTCCTTAAAAAAATCATATTTTATCCTCTAATCTCTTATTCACAAGATATTTTTTAAATTGCGTTTTATCTCTAATATCTAAAGTTACATAAAGGTAAAAAAATAATAATAAAAATAAATTACTAAAGAAATTATAAAAAAATCAAATTATGATTTAAGATCTAAATTTTCTCTTATAAAACAACTTAAGACAGTGGCCGTTTTAATGCTTTTGTAGGCTTTTTTTTTTTTTTTTTTTTTTTTTTTCATGTTTTAACTTTTGTAAATGCATACCAATGAGTTTAGGGGTTTATAATACTTCTTACTATTTTTCACATGCTTTTGTTTTGTTTTTCCCTTTTCAAATTTGTCGTAAGTACACATCGATTAAAAAAAATTGAAATAAAATTTAAAACCAAGAAGACCATTGCAAATAAAAAAAGATTACTTTTTAACGCTTTTGTTTGCATAGAAAAAATATATTTTTTGATGAAATTAAAATTTGACAAAATAAATTAAAATTAGGAGGATAATCAAATATATTTTTTTCAACTAAAAAACAATCATTATGAAATTTATCTATACTATCTAAAAGTGACTATGGGATAGAAACATTTGATTTCCCCTTTTGCCTCTTTTAGTTGATGTTCACTGGGATATTTTTCGAATTTTCACATTTAAATCATTAAAAAAATCTCATTTTATCACTAATATCTACTGCACATTAAATAAAGAGAAAATAAAATTTTTAAAAAGTCATATTTTATTCTCTAATATCTTATTCACATTTTTTTTAATTCTCTAATATCTAAAGTTAGATAAAGGTAAAAAAACATAAAAACAAATTGCATTTTATTCTCTAATATCTTATTCATGATTTTTTTTTTTTTAAAATAACACTTTATCACTAATAATCTCTACTTCACATTAAATAAAAGAATTTAAAAAAATAAATCAAATTATGATTTGAGATCTAAATTTTCTCTACAAAACAATTTGATGTCCACAAAGTGACAAAGAAAAGAGTAATCATTTTAAGGTTTTTGTAGTTTTTTTTCCATGTTTTAATTTTTGAAAATGCACACCAATAATTTAAGAGGTTTATAATAATTTTTACTATTTTTATATTCTTTTGTTCTTTTTTTCTCTCTCTCTTTCAAATTTGTTGTAAGTATACATTAATGCATAAAAATATGAATAAAGTTTAAAACCAAAAAGAATATTGTTGCAAATCAAAAGATATTATGTTTTTAGGGTTTTTGTATGCATAGAAAAAATTATATTTTTGTTGAACTTAAAATTTGAAAAAAGAATTTGAAATTAGGAGGATAATCAAATATTTTTTTCCCAACTAAGAAATAATCATTATTAAATTTTATACAAAACATATTTTATTTTAATTAAAGTTTGAAATAAAAAGAACAATCATATCATCTAAATCAATTAAAAAAAATACTATAGATAAGATTATAACGAAAAATAATAATAATACTTTGCTTTAAATTAAAGTTTAAAAGTAAGAGAATAAAAAAATTATCACAATATTTTTTAAATCTTGGTTTATATCAATGTTTGAGATTAACATGATATATATATACTGTCTCTTATACACATCTAGATGTGTATAAGAGACAGGAAATTAGGAGGATAATCAAATATTTTTTTCCCAACTAAGAAATAATCATTATTAAATTTTATACAAAACATATTTTATTTTAATTAAAGTTTGAAATAAAAAGAACAATCATATCATCTAAATCAATTAAAAAAAATACTATAGATAAGATTATAACGAAAAATAATTATAATACTTTGCTTTATATTAAAGTTTAAAAGTAAGAGAATATATATATATATATATATATATATATATATATAAACTAGCTAAGAGATTATTATCAAGGAATTTTTTTAAAAAATAATTATTTTGGTTTAGTTTGAATTTTAAAAGTAGGAGTGTAATTCGTCCCATAAAAATGTTTTTTAAAAAATAAGAAATAATTATCACGAAATTAAAAAAAAATTAAATCAAAGATTGATATTAGGAAGATAATCAAATCATCAAAATGAAAAAAAAAAACCATATTTGATCTCTAACTAATATCTTCACGTTAAATAAATATTTTATTTTTTTAAAAAAATCATGTCTCATCTCTAACTAATGCCTTAAAAAAAATGGAAAAATATATTTTTTTTTGGGAAAAAAATCACATTTTATCTTTAACTAATATCTACTTTTTTTTAAGGAAAAAATACTTTTAAAAAAATCACAATTTATCTCTAACTAATATATACTTCAAGGTAAACAAAAGATTTTTTCTAAAAAAATCACATTTTATCTCAACTAATATCTACTTCATGTTAAATAAAGTAAACATTAAAAAAAACATATTTTCTTCTTTAGGTATGTTATCTTTTCTAATTTTTTTTCTTATCATTTAATGTAAATTGTGTTTTTTTAACGTTTGTGTGTGATTGAGATTTAGATTAAATATTTTTTAAATTTATACATATAAATCTCATTTCAGCCTTATGAAACACGTGCAATGCACGTAGTTCCAACTAGTATTAATAAAAAGTTAGGAAACATTAAATTTATGGTTCAACAAATGTTGTATAAGATTTTTAATTTTATCATTTAAAACCTTTAAACTTTTATGATCAAATCAACATGAAACTCTATTTTTATTTGGAAATTTTTCGAACACCAATCCTAAACATCAATTTTGTTATTTTAAGAAGTCTATACACCCTTGACGATTTTCAGAAATAATCTTAATAAATCATTTAAATTGTCTTAGTTTAATCAAGATCTTATACATGTTGTGAAATTGAGGAGCACAACGAATATGAAAAAAAAATATAATATAATAATAAATAAAATAACTAAAATTATGAAAATTTAATAATATGAAATTTTAGTAGAAATTTGAAGTGGATTTCTCACTAATGTATATGATTTTAAGATCCACCAAATGCCACTATTTATAGGCAAAGTGGCAAGTAGAATGTGGTTTTACATGGACACCAAACATGAATAACTACAAGGCACATGAACAACATGAAGATTGACACATAGCTTTTAGGACACTAACCAATGGTCATCTATTTATTTTTATAATATTTATAATATTCCCCCTTAGATGTCCATATATATATAAAATATACCTCGTTAAAACCTTATTAGAAAAAAACCAATGGAAAAAAACCCTAGTAAAGGAAAAAAAGTACATATTTCATATAATATGTACTCCTAAAAGAATACAATATATTTACTCCTCCTCATGAAAACATCACTTAAGATCTCTGAGTTGCTACATTCCAATGTTGTGCACAGATTTTTCAAAAGTTGCAATTGGTAATGCCTTTGTAAATAAGTCTACTAGGTTATCCTTCGAACAAATTTGTTGTATAGTGATATCACCATTTTCTTCAAGATCATGAGTGTAGAAAAGTTTTGGTGAAATATGCTTTGTTCTATCTTCTTTAATATATCCTCATTTGATTTGGGCTATGCAAGCTGTGTTGTCTTCGTATAATATTGTTGGAAGACTTTTATTAGAAGACAAGCCATATGTTTCACAAATGTGCTGAATCATTGATTTTAGCCATAACATTCTCGACTAGCCTCGTGAATTGCAAGAATTTCAGCATGATTTTGAGGAAGTGGCCGTTATGGTCCGTTTCATTGTTTGCCATGATATAGTAGTTCTTCCACATGTGAACAGATAACCTGTTTGAGATCTAGCTTTGTGTGGATTAGATAAATATCCATAATCTGCATTATCCATAATCTGCATAACCAACTAGGTCAAAATTTGATTTGTTTGAATAAAACAAACCCATATCGATTTTTCTCAGAGATAACGAAGTATATGCTTAATTCTAGTCCAATGTCTTTTTGTAGGAGAATAACTATATCTAGCTAATAAATTTACTGAAAATGTAATATCTGGTCTTGTATTATTAGAAAG
Source organism: Benincasa hispida (assembly GCF_009727055.1). Classification (NCBI taxonomy): domain Eukaryota; kingdom Viridiplantae; phylum Streptophyta; class Magnoliopsida; order Cucurbitales; family Cucurbitaceae; genus Benincasa; species Benincasa hispida. Next base: position 60,277,840 of record NC_052356.1, on the reverse strand, counting down.
ATACATAAGTGCATCAACTGCACTAAGATAAGGTACTTCAGGATCAAGAAGTTCTTCATTATCGTCTTGAGGTCAAAATATATCTTTCTTTATATCTAATGAACAAACTTCCATTGGAATATTTAATGGATGTGCTTTGTCCATATAAAATCATTTTAAATTTTTCCTATATAAGTTGACTGATGAATAAATAATCCATATGCTAAATGCTCAATTTGCAAACTAAGACAAAATTTTGTTTTACCGAGATCTTTCATCTCAAATTCTTTCTTAAGATATATATTGCCTTTGAAAGCTCTTCAGAAGTTTCAATTATATTCAAGTCATCAACATATACAATTGTAATAGCAAATCCTGATTGTGATTGTCACACTTGCCCCAGACTACCCTTAAAGCCTAGGAAAGTATGTGACTGTAGCAGTTATCAACCCTTTTGTTGACACTTACTGCCTAGTAACTCTTGTGAAATAACTTTGATACCAATGAACAAATTCAACAACCAACTGATTAAGTCAAGGAGGCAAACAACAACGAATTAAGTAGGCCCATTTTATTACAACAATGTAATGTTTATACAACTCCAAGACTTAACAAAAAAGTTTACAACAACAGTTGTAAAACCCCGGAAGTGTAACTGTGGCATGTGGCAGACCTTGATCTTAGCAGCACCTTGGAACTCCTCACTTTTCACTACCTTGGAAAAAAAACATGAAATAATAGAATGAGCTTCACAAAGCTCAATGAGTAGTAAGCAATTTCTAGAGTCTATTTCAACTCATAAATAACAAGCATATCATAAATACGAGGTTACATTCAAACCTCAGCCTTGAACGAGTCCGTTCTCAACTCTATCTACACGCATAGTAGATAGCAAAACTGATAACTAACTAGAATGAGTATGCTGTCTACCTACACACATGGTAGATGTTTGTATACAATATCATAACCACAACATCAGCCTATGTGCACATAGCTCTTCCTATCATGGGCTCAGAAACTAGGCCCGTCGACCCTCTGACCATCCCATTTCAAGGATTGTTTATCCCACAGGCTCAGGCACTAGACTCCTTGGTCCCCTGACCATCCTGTAAGGATTCACTCTGGGCTCAGGTTCTAGGTCCTTAGACCCCCTGACTATCCCATTTCAAGGATTCTCTATCTCACAGGCTTAGGCACTAGACTTCTCGTGTCCCCTGACCATCCCGTGAGATTTTACTTACGGGCTCAAGAACTAGGTCTATTGACCCCCTGACTATCCCGATCACATAATCTCATTCTCATGCTAGATACTCATTCATAACCTAAGCATATATAATTTACTCTAAAAGACATGCTTTAAGACTTAAAGGAAAGTACCACTCACCTTGGTCGTTTAGGAACCTTTCTCTCTAGAAGTTCCATGATCTTCTCGGGCTCCTCTTAAACCCTAAATTCTAGATTCAATTTAAAGCTCAGACTACTTATAGTTTTAGGCTTTATCTCGAGTTACTTCCTTTTACAAACATGCTTTAAAATGTCTCAGGAAGCTTACCTCAAAATCTTAGCTCATAACTTCTCGTGATTTGGCCAGAAACATCAAAATATCAAGACTGGCTCAGCTTACCTGATAGCTCGACCCTTCTGTCTTTTCCTCATTCTCCATCCCGATTCCTTAGAGCTTCTTCTCCGGCAGTCCCACCATGAATACTAGACTCTTTTAGATTTCAGATGGCTTTGGAATCACATCAAACACACGAGTATTCTGGGAGAACTCCTTTTCCCAAGTTGATGCTACTTCCTATCCTTTCTGCCCGACAACATCTGCCCTCTTGGAACCCTTTGACCAACGCATGGTCTTGCCATCAACGCATAGTCTCCTCCCAATACACTTTTCTTTATGTCCTTTGGAGGGATTTTGAGTTCTTATCTGAAGTCCTTGGCCCTATTTATAGGCGTCCAAGATTGCTCTAAGGCCGACACCTCCTACTTGGCCACATGACCAAGTGTCTCTTCCCCACACTATCAACGCAACTTTTGATCAACGCAACTTTGGGTGTCCTTCTTCTATATAGCCAATGCATGGGGCTCAATTTTGCATGTCTCCTCATACACCCACCTCAAATTTTTAAGGCTTAAGACTCTTTCCTAGTAAGACACATGTCTGATGACGTCCTCCATATGAGCTCATCCTTCATATGCATCCACAAACCCTTGGATGTTCAACGCATAGTATGCCATTAACGCATAGTTGGCCATCATAATCTATAATCAATGCATAGTAGGTCATCAACGCATAGTGGGTCATCAACGTATAGTATGCAATCAACGGATAGCAACCCTTGGTTTTCAACAAGGCACCATCACATCTTTTACAACGCAACCCAACTCACTTAGTCATCGCAAGCCTTAACAACCGTAAGAGCCAACTACCATGCGTTCAACTTAGCCCATCGCATGGCCTATGTCAAACGTATCCATCGTGCATGCCATCGTCAACTTCCAATGCATAGTACGGTCGCACGGCCTCGATGTATAGGACGGTTGCTTAGCATCAACGCATAGCTCGCTTGCCATCGACGTATAGGCTGTCTCTTATACACATCTAGATGTGTATAAGAGACAGACCACCATGCGTTCAACTTAGCCCATCGCATGGCCTATGTCCAACGTATCCATCGTGCATGCCATCGTCAACTTCCAATGCATAGTACGGTCGCACGGCCTCGATGTATAGGACCTGTCTCTTATACACATCTAGATGTGTATAAGAGACAGCCGCATCGATGCATAGGACACTCGGTTGGTCCAATGCATCCATCGGGGCCAATGCGACCCTCGCATGCCCTCGCGCCCTTGCCTGCCCTTTGCACGGCCCGCCCTCATGCCATACCAACGCATCACCCTCGACTGCCTTCCTTCAGCCATATGGACGTATACCATCGTGTCCAACGCATCCACTGCATCCAACGCATCCATCATCCAACGCATCCAATGCATCCAACGCATAGGTTAGAGGCAATGCCTCTTGCTAATACTTCGGCTAATCATGTGTCCAATCTTACAAACGCATGGTTTCCTTTTCAACTTATGCGTTAATGTCTCTTAACTCTTAACGCATTGGTTCTTTTGACCTTACACTTAGCCAAATTTCATCAATTAAAGCTTAACTTAAAACTACTCAAGAAAAATCTACTCGACACTTAGAAATTTCCTTCACTTTAACATAGGATTTAACTTTCACTTAGTTAATTCCTTTTAACACCTGCTTAAGTAAGGAAAATGGAAATCCGGGTTTCACAGTGATTTCTTTATAAAAACACACGAACATATTGGATTATTTTGATATTCTTCTTTCAATAAATATCCATTTAGGCGATAGTACTAGATTCATCCTGATTGTTTCAATCCACATAATGATCTCTGTAACTTTATTGAATGCAATTCCCGTGAATTTGATGTATATGTTTCAGGTACCTTAAATCCTTCTGGGATTCTTATATAAATATCATTATCAAGAGATCCATATAAATATGCTGTGACTACATCCATAAGATACATATCCAGACTTTCATACACAGTCAGACCGAATAAATATCTTAATGTAATTTCATCCACCACTGGAGAATATGTCTCATCATAATCAATACCAGGTCTTTGTGAAAAAACTTTGTGCAATTAGTCTTGCTTTGTATCTTGTGACTGTTGGGATTGGTGTCCTTATTCTCCCAGAGTCTCGTTGTTTGTAATATATACACATTGTTTATGAATAAAATAAGAGTTATTTCATTATGGCATTTATTCATATCCAATAAACAAAGTTCCATGGTTATCGTATATGAACTTAAGCATGTATATAAGATATAGAAATGGATCATGCCTTAAGTGATAATCTAAATAGGTCTGTAGTATAAGGATTAAGGTGGGATACCTGATCTGGGTGACATGGATACGACCCGTTTTGTAGAGGTTTGCAAATGGTGTGAACTACTAAAGATGGTAGATCCTGACCATTCATGTGGACACATACGAGTGGAGGTGTCCTATACAAAGAGTTTGTATAAGACTGGACCACGAGATGATTTGTCTCTATATATAACGCCGTTGATACTGGAGACTTACATCTCACCTAAATGACCATAGGTGACCTGACCTTAATCCTGAGTGTTTTGGGAACTTCTGCCTTTAAGAGCGGTTCTTTGATCAGTATGGG
>NC_052356.1:60240636-60269388 GCF_009727055.1 Benincasa hispida | reverse complement strand
TTATTCCGTCGGATCATAAAAATAATCCCCTCGTGTACCTTTGGGTAGCCTACAAAAAGTCGTAACCTCGACCGTGGTTCAACTTCTTGGGATTAGTCTCAAGCATATGTGCAAGGCAACCCAAATGCGGAAGTGACGTAAACTAGCTTTCCCGTTCCACAACTTCAGAGGTGTTCTCCTAACACTCTTGGAGGAAAACACAATTGAGTATATAAACCACAGTCTCCATTGCGAAACCCTAAAACGAGTCCGGTAAGGAAGCATAACTCATCATCGAGCGAACTATGTCCAACAAGGTCCTATTTCTCCTCTCCGCTACACACCATTCTACTGAGGTGTACCGGGCGCTGAGAGTTGGAAAACGATTCCATGTTCTATCAAATAGTCTTGGAATGCCGAGTCCAAAAACTCTCCATCTCGATCCGATCGAAGTGTTTTAATCCGTCTAACTAATGCGTATTCAACTTCAACCTTGAACTCTTTGAACTTTTCAAAGGATTCAAACTTTCGTTGCATAAGATAAAGATACCTATAACTGAAGTAATCATCATTAAAACTGATAAAATACTCATAGCCATCTTGGGCTCGTACATTCATAGGACCACAAATGTCAAAATGTACTAACTCAAGAGGCTCATTGGCTCTATAACCTTTTCAAGTAAAAGGTCGTTTAGTCATCTTACCCTCAAAGTAAGACTCGCACACTGGTAAAAAAATTTCTTCTAACTCACTTAGAAGTCCATTCTTCACCAATCTCTCAATCCTATTGAGATTGATGTGCCTAAACGTAGATGTCAAAGTTGGGCATTTGCTTTGGAGAAATACGTCGACGTTTTGTTTGAGTTACGACAGTTCTAAACAATTCAGTATTATGGAGGGAATTAATGGCTAACAACCTTAGCGTATATAAATTAGATTCCAGATTTGCAGTACAAATAAAAAAACCATCTTTATGAATAAATGCTTTATCTATATTAAAAGAGATAATATATTTACAATGCAATAAAAACTTTATAGAAATAAGGTTCCTCTTTAGTTTGGGAACAATATATACATCATTCAAAACAAGAAACCTATTTTGTAAAGCTAACTGGAGCCCACCCACTGCCACAGCTGAGACGACGTGGCTGGTGCCTACTTGCATCGTCGTCTCACTAGCTTCCAGTTGTCGCCAAGATGTAATCCCCTGAAAAGAAGAACAAATGTGGTTAGTGGCGCCCGTATCAATTATCTAGTCTGAATCATCATTCTCCACCAAACAAGTTTCAAGAACTAGTAAATCATATTTACCTTTATCGGCCTTGGCAGCTTTCTTCTCTTTCAGATAGCGAGGACAGTTCCTCTTCCAGTGTCCATCTTGATTGCAGTAGAAACACTTTCCCTTTTTAACCGGTGGACGCCTCTTTGGGATGACAGGTGGTGGGTTAGTAGGCGCCTTCCCTTTTCCCTTACCATCTATCTTCTTCTTCCCCTTTGCAGAGTTAGAAGTAGAAGGTACAGACTTCGTTCCTGAGGTCGAACCTCTATAGAACGTCCTAGAGGATGAAGCAACATTTGCCTCACCATTCTTCCTCTCTTTACTTTTCAGTAAATATTGGTAGGTCTGCAACTTGTTGAGGAGAGTTGTAAGGTTATATTTCACTTTGTTAAGAATCACATTGCTAACAAAGTGCAGAAAGCTCTTCGACAATGAATGCAGGATTATGCTAACCTGGCTACCCTCATTGATGGTAGACCTATTCAACTCTGCCACATTGAAGTAGACCATCATGTTAAGCATATGTTCACGAACAGGGGTCCCTTCTTCCATTTTGGAGTTAAATATATATTTAAGAGCCTCATGCATAAGCTGTTCAGACGGTTGTCCAAACATCCACCGCAGAGACTCCATGATCTGACGCGTTGAGACCATAGACTCATGTTTCTTGGCCAAGACTTCAGAAAGACTTGCCAAGATGTAAGCTCGGTGTCAGACCCCGCCTTGAGCTCGCACTGCTGAACCTGAGGAGAGGCATGAGATTAACTAATGCTACTTTCATTGACATTAATTTACTAGTTTCCCTTTTAGAACCTTATTTATTACAGCAGCAGGAAAAAAATCTTACATGATTTATTTAGGAAGCTAGTTTATAACTTCAAGTTGCATTTACATGAGTGACACTACCCCGACTACTAATCTCATTTTAGTACTATTTCTAAACTTGTGGCAGACCTTGACTAACTCCGCAACTTGGACTCTTCTGCTACCTGCGAGAGAAACACAGAAACAAACCATAAGCTTTACAAAGCTCAACGAGTGGAATCATAAGTATTATATCACGTAACTCCCATGCAAACCTCCATCATGCCATGAAGCTTTCCACAAACCTACCTATACACACGGTAGATAGTTAACATTTCACATCTAAATATCAACCTATGTGCACATAGTTCTCCCTTTCATGGGCTCAGAAGCTAGGTCCGTCGGCCCTCTGACCATCCCATTCAAGGTTTTTCCTTCCCATAGGCTCAAGAACTAGACTTTTTGGTCCCCTGACCATCCTGTAAGGATTTATTTTTGGCTCAAGTTCTAGGTCCACAGACCCCCTGACCATCTCAACGTCATATTCATCTTATAATATAAACTACAGCAGATTAATTCTAAATATGCTTAAAAGAGTAAAAGAAGAAACCACTCACAGTGACCCGCTGAGATCTTTCTTCCCAGTTCACCCGGTTTCCCTTATTCTTTCACTGGACCCTATTTCAAATTTAACTTTAAGCTTAGATTACTCATCCTTTCGGGCCTTATCTCAAGACATTTTCTTCTTACCAAATTACCTTAAAGTTTCGCCTTGAAACTCCTTGGTGAAAGTTCAGAGTCTCAAATTTACTCCCCTTAGCCTGACTGCTTCCCCACTGGTGAGCACATTTCATTTTTCCTTGAATTTGACAGCCTTAGAGTTAGAATTTCGTTAAAGCAGCTCTCACACTGAATTTACATTTAATTTAGAAACTTTTGGTTAAAAAATCATCTGATTTGCACGAGTGGTCCGGAATAACTTCTCATTTGAATTTAGTCTAGGCTTCTGTCCGTACACCCAGTTTCGTTCGGCACCTCTGCTCGTACTTCCGCCCGATCAACGCTCTTCTCCCCTTGTTCAATGTACGAATATCTCTAACTCTCTCCTTTCTTTGTAGTTTTTATGGATTTAAATGGTTTGTGGGTTAAAGTGAAGCGTTCTGCCCCTTTTATAGGCATCTCACCCTTCTCATTTTCCTGATACCTTCTCTATTGATCACATCTAGGTGTATTCCTCACCTTCTGCCAATGCCCAACCTCTTCCACCTCGTGTTTGATGTGTCTTTTCCCCACAACACAACCTTCATATCAACGCAACCTAAGGTGTCTTCCTCTTCCTTAGCCAACACTTAATGCTTAAATTTGCATGTCTTCTCGTGCATCCACCTTGTTTTCTTACGGCCTAAGATTTCTTCCCGATAGGCCACATGTCCGGATGACAACCTTGATTGCGTTTATTAAATCTCATATGCACCCATCTAACTTTATATGTGTTCATCCAACCTTACCTTGTGCATCCCATTGACACAACTTGGTCGCATACGTTAGATGCCTGCAAGGTTTCCCCCTTGGCCGTATGCCCTCCACTGCATAGCCTACCTTTGCCTTATGCGCTCGACTAGGATTATGACCAACCTTCTTCCACCGCATACTATTACTCAAGCCTTTTCCTATGTGTCCACAAGCCTCGGATGTCCAACGAATAAAGTACATCTTCAACACATGTCAATCCTTGAGTCAAGCTGAGTCGCAGCTCAACACCTTATGGTATAACTTACCATCGCCTAGCCTCTTGCTAACGCATCCCCCATGACCATCGCATGTATGTCTTCGTTGTTTGTCGATGTCCTTAGTCTCTTGCTCAAGACCAATGCAACCATCCTCTAAACCTTATTACCGCAAACCTTAGCAACGCAAAGATAATTCACCATGCGTTCACCATGGCTTGTCTAATCGCTGCATAGCTCATCGTCTAGTACTGTTGCCGCATAGCACCATCGCATAATGTTACCACATAGCACCATTGCATAGTGTTGCTACATAACACCATCGCATAGTGTTGCCGCATAACACCATCACATAGTTTTACCGCATCCATCGCGTAGCATCGCCGCATCCATCGTGTGGCATCGTCGCATACACGATCAACTTGCGCACGCATCTCCAACGCCTTGCACTTATGTCCACACAATCTGAGGCTACCACATGCCCTACTAACCTTTCAAACATAGGCTACAGCATGCTTATCCCCGCATAGCCTTTCCTCTCAGCCATACTTCAACCTCTTTCAATACTCAAATATCCTCTCAAATTCAAATGGTCAATGTATTGTCTAATACTTAGCCAATTTTCCAAGCTTTATCCAAAAGTCAAGCTCTCAAATTCATGTAGATTTTACTTAATTGTTTTTTTATGCGTTTAGCAAAAATCGCCTGGTTCCGTGTTAACTTTGCACTTAATTAAATTCCATCTTTCGAAGAATATTTATTCAACACCGAGAGTTCTTCCTTTTTAGCGCAGGGTTTCATACCTAGTCAAATTCTCTTAGTTATTAGTTTAAACAGGAAAATAAGAATGCAGGTTTCATACTCGGGCCTTCTCATTCCCCCTTGTCCATCGCTCGTATGCCTCCCGAACATTTTGAGCGGCATTTGGAGCTGGAATAGAAGGACAGGCCTCCGTGAGAGCAAATATGAGATCCTCGATGATTAGGATTGTCATGATCATGTGTTTCCATGTTGCAAAATTGTCGCCAGTTAATTTTTCAGCGCTTAACAAAGCCAACGTGGTTGTTTCCCTTTTGAAAAAAAAGTTGTTGCTGAAAATACGAACAAAACTTTATTAGATTTTGGTAAACCACTTTTAACCAATCAGTTTTGCAAAACAGTTTCAAGTACCCTAAGTTAAATACTTCTATTTTGCAATGATGCCCCAGTGAGGCAGGACAAACGTCACCAATGGGGTGATTAGATGTCTCTTCGCTGGGATGAGATATTATCAACCATTAGGTAGAACCAAATATTGGAACTGAACCTAACAACCACCATTTTTGGGTCCAAAATTGTTAACCTTTAACAATTCTATGTAAGTGTGATCCCTCACTTTCGGTGCCAGAGTCCCGCCTTAATGAGCCCACCGTAGGGAAGAAGCAGATTAGGATAAAAGACTAAGTTACCTTATCCTCTTACTGGAGATCAAATAAAGAAGCACGCAAAACTACCATTCTTTAAGGGGGACACTCCTAGGGTGCTTTGAGGCGATGCGTAGTAACTTTATTCAACCCAACGAGGGAGACCGAGGGATATGCTGTCGCACTTCTCGCTTCCACTTACTATGAACACTCTCTCCATCCACCTTGATATTGACCTACCCAAACACCATCCGTTAGGGGGACACCCAAAGGTGCCTCGAGGCCGAGGGTAGATCTCACGGTGTGGACAATAAGGGAGAAACGCAAGAGATTTAAAAATTGATACCTTAGTAAAGTTCGAGTAAAAACTGATATTTTCTAAAGAAAAGGAAAAAAAAAACTGAAAATTACTTTCGTATAAGTCCCGGAAAAAATCAAAGATGATCAATCGGGGGTAAAAGCCGAGACACTTAGCTCGACTCGGTGATGGTTTTTCGAACAAAGCTATTGCATTAATTTTCTCAACATCATGGAGAAGCTGAAGTCACTGGTGCCGGAGAACTTGAAGCAGATGGTGGGTTCGAACACCGCCGATGATCTTTCCTCATCGTGTTCTTTCTTATTACGCCTTTTTCAGCAATCGCAGCTCTTCTTCCAAGTAAGCTTGGTTGAAAATGGCCTTGTATTTCTCTTCCATTTCTCTCTGGAAAAGTAGGTAAATTAGCATCTGGGTTACACTTAAAAATGTAACTTGCAAGGACTATGGCCAAATTTAGATGTTGGGTTTTGTATTTAACGTCTTAGGTCATCCGGGACGTGGCAGTGGATCCTGAAAATGCTCTCTGTGGTAAGAAGATGGACGCTGCTCTGGAGTTGAAACGCCAGGGGAATCAATGCTTCTTGAAGGGGGATTATGCTAATGCGTTGGTTTATTATTCCCAGGTATCCAGGGTTCATTCAACTTTATACTTATCTTGAATTGCAGCCATGCTGCGATGGCAAGCATTTTCTAGTTTGTGCAAAAGGAGCATAACTGGTTTTTCTTGTGCCAAAACGTAATGGGTCAGTGTTATTTTGGTGATAAAGATCCCCAACCAATGTTGATGATAAAATGTGGATAGATTTCAGGATTGACTGACAACTTTAACTTACAATGAAGGATTGAAAACTGGTTCTTTATTCCAGGATTTTTTTTTTTTTACATTACAACCGTATACATCACTAGTTTTCGACCTTTTTTTGACTGGGATCCCATGTTTCCTGCCTTTTCTTATGATGTCCACAGGCTCTGCAAGTGGCTCCAATGAATGCTGTTGACATGGACAAGAATTTAGTTGCAACCTTGTATGTGAATCGAGCATCAGTTTTGCATGTGAGTTCAGTCCTTTGGCAGATTCATGTTTAATGTAGAACCACACTAGTGCTACATTTTTCTTTTTCATGAATAATGAATGGGTGGTTTGGTAGTTGTTTCCTATCTTAGTTGGTTTCACATACCATTCTCCTCCACGCTCACCCTAGATTCACACTTAAGGTAAAACTATCACAATGCTAAATTGTTTTTTAACGTATAATGAATTGGTAATTTCGTTGTTGTTGTTTCCTCTAGTTTGTCTACACACTCTCTCGTTCACACTTCTCCACATGTGTGTGCATGTTCCCACATGGAGACTCTAATGCTTGTAATTAATTGGAATTTTAAATTAATGAAATGCATACTTCGCTAGATAATCTATACTCTTTTAGTAAACTGTAAAAGGATATTGGTTTTAACTGTGGTTGTAATTCGAATTGCCTTCTAAGATGCAATTGTTAAGTTCATTTTTTTCGTTGTTATTGAATTTTTTGTTTCGTGGTTTGGTTAAATATCATTCTCCAAGAAAAAATGTTGGTTCTTAGATTTCCATTTAGTTTTGTGGTACTTTCTAAAGTCGTTATATTCTCTCATCTATAGGCTTGCAACTCATCTATTATTATGGCGGATATGAATATCTAGTTACTTTACCTTCCTTAATTTTCTAGTCTTTGTATGGAGTTTTCAATTTTCTGGTCCTTGTATGGAGTTTTCTTCTTTACTGTTAGCTCAAGCCTCCTTTTCAAAACCTCTGGAGGAGAAACTTTCTCTTTACGTATGAAGTTATCTTCTCTTTTATGTGTTCTAAAGGCATCTAACGACATTGAGAAATGTCATTAACACTTTTGACATCTATCACATGCCTTTAAAAATGCATGGGCATCCCTAGAAGAGAAGACCATATTTGTGCACTTTGTGGGTATTGGGGTATCGGAGTCCTAGGATTGAAGTTATTATAAAAGAGAGCAAGTATTTAATTATTGCAAATACATGTATGAACTGAATGATGTAGGTTCCTCCCTTGCCACTAATTCATCTGCTTTATGCTCCCTTCAGAAAATGGATATGCAATTGGAGTGTTTACGAGATTGCAATAGAGCACTTCAGATTTCATCAACCTATGCAAAGGTGAAACTAATTTCATTTGATATTCTTTACGTGGATAATATTAATAATAATGAAGAATTCTTTGTAATCCAGTTGTTCGACCTTTCCCTTTTGTCTTATTATTGCCATGTAATGTTTTTTTCCTTCTTTGGTAGGCATGGTATAGAAGAGGTAAAGCAAATGTTAGTATGGAAAATTTTGATGATGCTATCTGTGACTTTCAAATTTCTAAGCACGTGGAGGTATCATTCAATGGAAAGAAGCAGATAGATGATGAACTGAAGGTCATCCAACATCATCATAATAGGTCGAATCCAGTAAATGAACATAGCAAGAGCAAATTAGATGATTTTGGTATGCTAGGTAAATGATAGTTATATCTTATGTTTAAATCCTTATGCTAATTTTATCGAATAAGAACTCCAGAATTTTTCTTTGCGTTGAATGATTGAGCTTCAGTTTTTAAGTGCTATGATGTGATTAGAGATTTAAAGGTGGACAATGGACATGAAGAATGAAGTTTCTTTTTCTTACGTTTTAAGTTTTGGAAAAATGACAGTGACCCCACGGATTTAGATTTATATGCTGTAATATTTTCTGCAATACTTCCTTTCCTGGTATTTTCTTTTCGTTTTATTTATAGGATAAGATACTTTCTGTTTTCTGCTTCATTCCTATTTTATTGTCCCATCAACATTTCTTTACTTGTACAATTGCTTGGTTTTGTGTATTTCTGGAGCTGTTAATGTTTCTGATCTTGTGAATATACGAACTATAGAAATCACAAGAGTCGACAATGGTCATTTTCTACATGGTGTTAGAGCAGGCTCCAAAACACTAAGAATTCCTGTCCTCAAGTACTATGGGCAGGATACAATAGAAACTTCTTAGGGACGTAATCACCTCTGGTTGCCATGGTGTTTTACCATCAAACTGAATAATACTTTCTAGGATATGGAGGTGGAAGAATTGCATGTGTTATTCTCTGGGCTGGGAGCTTCTCCTCTTTTTCGTCTTTGATTGATAGAAGGGTTTGGTGGGAGAAGGTTCAAGTTTCGACTCTTCAAGTCTGTTCTTAATATTTTGATAGTCAGTGAGTTTTCTTTCTCAAAGAGATGATAAAAGCTATGTAGTAGTTCAAATACCCTACATGATATGTATTACAGATGTTAGTGGCTTTCTCTAGTAGGTTTTTCTTGGTGGTATCAGCACTATTAGTAAAGTTCACAGGAGGAATCCCGAGACTGATCCTTGCTGAACAGCCTAAAGGGTTGCCTTGAAGTTTCCGGGAAGATGCCAAAATAGTCTTTAAAATACTCTTTACAAACAACCTCCAAGCTAGTTTAGATGATCTGCTTATAAGGATAGCTCAACAACATTTCGGTTTCTGCTTGTGCTTCCTGTGTGTGTAGAATACAGTTACTTGTTAAAAACTAGCATGATATGTATTACAGATGAGCCAATCCAAGTAAAATTACATGTCACCACATCAGATAAGGGGAGAGGAATGGTTTCACCCACTGAGTTACCTCCATCATCCTTGGTTCATGTTGAAGAACCTTATGCCTTGGTGAGTACATTTTTCTCTTCTAAATCATGGGTACTCATTTTATTGCCCATCCTGTTTTGTTAACATTCTCTCATTTACACCTATACTGCCGCTAGGTCTGGAACTTACGGGACTTCGACTTCTAGGAGCCCCCCCTTCCCCAGTCCATTGGGCCCTAAATGTCTAGGGACTAAGTTTTCATGAGGAAGTTATCCTGTATCCGGTTTCTAAATGTTAAAAGTTAACCCTTCTGCTTATGAAGTTGTGTTGGATGTTAACTAATCTCGATCTTGTTAAAGATTGAAGACAATTAGTGTTTTAATTTTTTAATTTTCTTTTAAAAAAAATTAGAAACAACTACTCTCATTGAGAATAAATGAAAGAATACAAGGGCATAAAAAAAACCAAGCCCATAAAAACTCCACTAAAGAAAGGGGTTTCAACTAAGTAAAATGTTGCGTAAAAAAAGTCATTTTAAGTTTATCTTTTATATCTTCTCTTAAAAGTTTTGATGTCTCTCTCCGAACATAGAAGATAGATTGATTATAATGCTAAAACTAGGAGTGTTCATATATTCAATTTGGACATCTTTTTCACAAAATTGAAAAACCAAATCTAGTGTTTGGTTTTGTTAAGTGGCAAAGCAAACAAGACATGTAGTGGTAATAGGATCTGGTTTTGAATCGAACAAGTCATGCTGGTTCAGTTTAATCCCAGGCCCGTTGTGTACTTTCTCCTACTCCATTAATTGGTGGCTACGATAGAGTTCTCTCTATCTTTTTCTCTCTCTATTCAGGGCCTATCTTAAGGCTTTACAACCCAGAGCTGGTTGACAACAATCTAGTTAGTTCCTCATCTCCTTAATTGATATTGCTTGGTTCTTGTCTCATTGGACTAATGACTTCAGCCACTCTTGTACTGTTTGATAATTCCCACTTGATGACATTGCAGTCATCATCTTAAACACTTTCATGTTTTGAAGTTATTTAATTCATCAATTCTCCTATTTTCCTAAATAAATTGAAAATATGAACTGCTTATAATCTACAGAAGTACTAAACTTTAATAATTTTCATTCTGTTATATTTTCCCGTCATAACATTTACTTCGACTTTGACTGGCAGGTAATATTGAAGCATTGTAGAGAAACTCATTGCCATTACTGCTTGAATGAACTACCAGCAGATAAAGTACCTTGTCCATCATGCTCAATTCCTCTGTACTGCTCCCAACATTGCCAAATACAAGCAGGGGGGCGAATGCTACAAAATGTTCTAGATAATCAAGATATTTTCAAAAATCTGTCTGATGGCCTCAGAAAGTATGTTCAAGAAATAACTTCGCAAAGTTTTTCCGACTTGAGGACTGAAGATGTTCCTGAACATAAACATGAATGTGATGGTGTGCATTGGCCTGCAATATTGCCATCTGAAATAGTTTTGGCTGGGCGAATAGTGGCTAAATTTGTAGTGCAGAGAAGTGTCTTTGCAGATGCTTCTAACCTTGTGGATATGTTGGTACTTCTGATGACTATATATCCCTTCTAGTATTTGATTTTTTCCTTAAAAAGGGCATCTACTCCAAAACTTATTCCAATGTTTTCCTGTAGAATCTTTCACACCATTTTTCGGAAATGCACACTGACAGCAAGCTGGAGTGTATCATCTATTCCATTATATTATCAAGTTGTCTTCAGCAATTCTTCCCTTGTCAACTTGCAATAAATGGGAACACTATCTCGCAGGTTTGTGATTCACTTTCACTCTATCATTCAAAGGAAATGCATCGTATGTATGCTTGTACAATAGTGCCCTTTCCTTTTGATGAGCTTTAATTATTATACATTTTCAGACACTTGCGTTTTCATGGTTGGCCTTCTCTTTTTCAATAATAAAAACCAAAATCTGAATCAAATATATATATTTTTTATTAAGCATTTACGTTAGTATGTTAAAATTGGCAATAGCTCCATCAGTTTAGATTACATGGCACATGATTGTGAGATGGATTATTTGCTCTATCAATGCAGATTACAATACTTATATCCCAAATTAGGACAAACTCTATATCTATTGTTCGTATGAAATCCTTTGATGCACCAGGATCACCAGATCAGCGTGGAAGATTATCTAGTGTGGTTCCTTTTACTTGTAATATGGAACAAGTAAGCTCATCTGCCTCTATTTCTCTATGGTTTCAGTTTTTCATTTGATTTAAATAGTAAATCCTTTGTAGTTGGTACTTCCTCATTGTGGTTTCTAATAGGTCAGAGTAGGTCAAGCTATTTATACAACTGGAAGCTTGTTTAACCATTCCTGCAAACCAAACATCCATGCGTATTTCAATTCACGTACCCTCTTTATTCGGGCAACTGCGTTCACGTCAGTGGGGTGCCCCCTAGAGTTGTCATATGGTCCACAGGTTTGCCTACTCTTCAAACTTGGATTTACATTTTTTGATCATGGATTTGCTCTCTGTGTTCTTTTAGCCTTTCCTTCTAAAATAAAACATATATGTTGCCCCTTATTTTCTGATTAATTCACAATAGAAAGCCAGATGCTCTTCCTAAATGTACTTCTACTTCCCTGACAGGTTGGTCAGTTGGATTGTAAAGGCCGTCTTAAGTTGCTAGAGGATGAGTACTCTTTTAGATGCCAGTGTAGTGGTTGCTCGTTGGTGCATATATCTGACCTTGTCCTCAACGCTTTTTGCTGCATTAATCCAAATTGCCACGGTGTAGTCTTGGATAGATCCATCTTCAACTGTGAAAACACGAAAACTAAGGACTTTCTTACGGTCGACAACCAAAGTAAACTGGAGCCTTTAATGCAGGTATTCTAATATTTTTTTAATACTCTTTTGAAACTGAATTGGAAATTTTCATTTAGAAGTTGAAAGTTAGAAAGCTTCAACCAAAGGAAATGAAGCAAAAACCAACTCTCTCACAAGAACCTTCTTGGAATAAATTAACTCTTCGCATTTCTATAGACTGACAGCTTCCTTCATGCTGGTCCTAGCCATTGTTTGAAATGTGGATCTTATCGTGATATAAAATCATCTTGTTCGACAGTGGATGAGGCTGGGATTCACTTTACAAGGTAATATCCTGATGGAGCAGTTCAAGTCCGTTAGTGTTGGTCATAATATATTATATATATATATATATTTATATTTAAAAGGAAACAAGGTTTTTCATTGATGACATGAAAAGAGTCTCATGCTCTAAATACAAAGAAACATAATAAGCACAGTGTTAGGTCATAATTCATTCTGTAATTGCTCATAACAGAGAATTCTTTCTTTTCTTCACTGGAGTTCTGTTGTTTCAGATTATGATCTATACAAAACATGTTCTAGATCTAAAAAGCTGTCATGAACATGAATTTTCCTTGGGTTTGAATAGCTGGCTGACAAATCTACACAGGTTGCAGCACGAGATAAATTTAAATAGGGTGTCAGAGACTACAGTCTCAGATGCTTTGAGAGCTCTGATCTCACTGAAGTCTACATTGCATGAATATAATAGGCGTATAGCAGAAGTGAGTTCTCATTTCCATATCGAACACTACGTGGTATAATTTCCTTTTATCTGCTTGAATGGTAGAGAATTAGAGACCTACACTACAAATGATTGTAGTATGGAAATTGCTTGTTGCAGTCTTAGCCGAGGCGATGCTAGTTCCAATTAAGTTGGATACAAATGATATGTGATTTAATTTTTGTAGGCTGAAGACAATCTGTCGCAGGCCTTCTGTTTGCTTGGAAAACTAGAGCTTGCAGCAGACCATTGTAAAGCATCAATTCGGGTATGCTTTCACTATGGAGTTATATAATTGTGTACTTGTAGTAAGCAAACTTGCTTTAATACTCCACTTTTCTTGATAATCATCCTAAAGATGTACAATTCCTTAAGAATCTTAAAATTTTATTATAAACAACGACGAGATTGAGTAAATTTACAAGGCGTGCAGTGTGCTACATAACAGCAACGTGCTGCTACTGGGGTTACCTTATGAACTGAATCAAAACGGAATTCACGTGCTACAAAAGGAAACTAAATCAACATGAACATGCTTTGGAAATACATCATTTTCATCTGAATTGCTTATCAGATTTTTTGTTTGAACGTTTCTTTTTCCCATTTCTATTGTAGATCTGTGGCAACTTTCTTCTCATTCTCAACTCACCTTCTTGATTTTGTTTGGAGCACATGAAATCTGAGCTTTTGTATGGAGCACATGAAATCTGAGCTTTACTTTCCTGCTTTTGCAGATTCTTGAGAAGTTGTATGGCGAAAATCATATTGCCATTGGCAATGAACTCTTGAAGCTTTCTTCCATTCTGATATCTGTGGGTGACCACAATGCTGTGGACTGCATTAAGCGATTGAGCAAAATTTTCAGGTGTTATTATGGATCACATGTCAACACAATGTTTCCATTTTTGAACATCTTGAAGGAAGAAACTCTCAAATTTGTCAGCACAGATCTTTGATCACAACGTTCCATGGAAGCCCTCACTTGTTTGATGGTTTTATTTTATTTTTATTTTAAATTTTTTTTTCCTCACTATTATGTGGAAATGGTAGCTTTGTTACCGTATAATTTTCTATTTCATTAGTTTCATCTTCTAAGTATTAAATTTTTAGTTTAAATCACAAATTGGTTTTTGAACTTTCAACCTAAAATTCTCGTGGATGAACTTTTAAAGAATCTTCAGAGCCCACATTTTTGAAAGCTTTAATTTGGACTATTTTTAAAAAAGTAATAATAGTTTTCGTTGCTTACATTGTGTTGGTGTTAAAATTTATTGATGAAATGATGATGAGATATATATTTAGGTTAAATATCATTTTGGTATAGTTATTTTGGATTTTATTCTATTTAGTCTTGGGGTTAGTTTATTCTATTTTCAATAATAATAATAATAATAATCGTAAAAGCATTTTCTTTATAAATTTTGAAAGTATATTCATGTGCCACATTTTATTGTTTGAAAATTATTTTTATTATTTAATCAATTTTGATAAAAATTAAATTTGAAGGATTAACTTTAAGATTTATGGAAAGTGTTAAAAGTAGGATAAATTTTGGATAATTGAAAATTTAAAGACTCAATGGGAACGAAATTCAAAATTTAGAGATTAATTAGATTGAAAATCACTATTTTTCATTTAGCAATTAAATATGTTAAATTGTATAAATTTAACTAGTGATTGAACTTCTAACTTTTAAATGAGGTTGCTAATGCCTTAGCCTTGATTTGATTTTTTCCCCTAACCTATGAAGTTTTAAATTGTTTCAAAAAGATTTTGAAGTCTTTTTTTCCCTTATTAAATTGATGGATAAAATTGACATGCTAGATGATAGGTAAAAATTGAAAGATATATTTATAACTATCATTTACATAAATCGACCAAACGGGTGACATGAAAATTGATTTCATAAATAATAGGGATTATTATACATTCAATTCATTTTCAAAATTTATTTTCATAAATGTCCAATTTTTTTTAATACTTTCATATATAAGATTTAGTGGACCTTTTGGACAAAAATACTCCGGTGGTAGGCAATTGAAGAGAGAATATGCATTGAAAATTTCTTTTCATATTTACGAAATACCATTAATGGTGGAGAAAGGAAATGAATTTATTATATAGTATTAATTAATTGAGCTTTTCTTTCCATTTTCAATTGAAGAGAGAAAATGCATTGATTTTATTTTTCATTTAATGCATTTCACGTGTCAAGCAACTCGTTTTACTGGTAAATTCATGTTATTTTTAAATATACCTTTAAACATTGTATTAGATTGTTGTAAATGTTCTAACCAGCATATGAAATATACTGGTAAATATGTTTGATATGCACTCAAATACAATTGATTTTACGGCAACTTATTGGTTTTTCTAGAGGATTCATAGTTTTTTTTTTTTTTAATTTTTAAATATACCTTAAAACATTGTATTATATGTTTGCAAATATTCTAACAAATATATGAAATATAAATGTATTCAAATAGATGGTTATACCACTCAAACGTATCGATACTTAATGTTCAATATAAATTTTAGTATATATATTATATCACAATATTTATCATAAACTCAAAGTAGTCGGATACAAATAAAAATATCTTACCACATTATATAAATCCCAGATGAACTCAATTTTCAACATAAATCATAGTATATAATATGTATCATAATGTATATCAAGGTTAAAAAACAACAAACGAGGATCCTTGGTTTGCATGGCAAGAATATTCCCATCTTCATGTTTGCTGCCATTCGACCGTTCGTCGTCCATGCTCATCTGCCACCATTCGATTGTCCACTTCGTGTCCACTGTCATCCACTGCCAAGTCGAGTTGCACACTATTTGAGTCCGTTGAGTCACGCAAATATTCCAGTCGAGTCGCGCACTGTCCAAGTTTGTCATTTGTCATTCAGTACCGTCCGAGTCCATTGTTCGTCACACAATGTGATCACTGATGATCCGCTCGCCAATTTGATCGTACGGATTGCTGTGAATAGAGAGATAATGAGTGGGGGTTTGAAAAAAAAATTGGGTAAAATAAAAACTATACGTGAATCAAAAGAAACTTTTGAGTTTTTTTTTTTAATTTTTATTTTTAATATGTAACTGATCATAGGTTGAAGATAAAAAGATAATTGAGCCATAATATTTGTGTAAGTAAGAAGTCCATTTAAACATTCTTGTAAATAATAGAAAAGTTGGACATAAATATGATATAGAGTCTTTATTAAGGCCTTATGTGTTATTTTTCCTAAATAGTATCGTATAAATAATGTTTATATTACATTTGAAGTTGTAATAATCATCTTAATCTTTTACATAGTTGAAAATGATTTTTTTGGGATGGTTGTAGGAATGTGTAAATTGTTTTCTAAAATTAGGCCTATGGATAATGTTGATTGATTTTGCAAAAATGTCAGTTTTTATAAGTCCAGCCCAATTTTGCCAATGGGGTCAAATTAAAAGGTCGAAAATACCCCCACTTATTTGAATCAATTCACACTCCTCTTCAACCTTATTTTGAGGGTTTGATTTCTCTTCTTCAGTTCTCTTCACCGAGCAAATATTTTCCTCTTACTCCAATTTCTTCCTCTTCTCTTCAACGTCGAGTCCATCTTCCACTCCAGTTCCTCAATGCTGATTTCACACCGATTACACACTGATTTCTCTTACCCACAAAAATCTTCCTCTTAAGGCTCTTGTTTTTGCTTCAAGTGAGAGAGAAGGATGAGATAAAAATATGTAAAATTGCTTCAATTGGTTGTTTTTGCTTTTCTCAATGCATAGAGTTTTCCTTTTTCTCATTTTTTCTCTATAATTTTCTTTATGAAGCTCTGTTTTTAAAATAGTTCATGTTTTTATTGTGTATTTATTGGAGAAGTCGACTTTTAGATTTTGATGCGTTTTGTTGCTTGTAAGTTTTGAAATTGCCATCTGATTACCATTTTTTTTTTCTCTAGAAAGTTAGTAGTATTTGAAAGAGAATATAATTAGGAAGATTGCTTTATGTGGTTGTTGTTTTTGCTTCTCTCAACATATAGAGTTTTCTTTTTTCTCAAAATTTCTCTATAATTTTCTTTATATTCTTTGTCAATTAGTTAATATTTTCAGATAGTCATTTGATTATCTCCTGATTACCATATGATTACACTATATCCCCTGTCACATAGTTCATAATTTCTAGTATAGTCAACTGATTGTCAATTGATTACCTTCTATTTTTTGTCAAATAGTTAATAGTTTATGATTGTCTTCTAATTATCATGTGATTGTCATCTTATTTCCTTTTGATTGCCTTCTTTTTTTCTTTCCTATCTATTGTCATCTAATTATTTTTTATAGCAAAAAATAGGAAGGACAAGAAAGATGAAAAAAAAAACGACTAAGAAAAGTTGAGAAGGGAGAATGTTCAACAAAAAAACAAAGTAAAAGAACAAGGATCAACCAAAACCCTGAAGTAAGTAGCATATTACCACATTGTTAGATTGCCTATTGATCAACAAAAAATTGGTAACATTATTTTCTTCACTATAATCATTATCGAAATACCTTAAAGTGTCGTTTGGTTGGAGCGTTTTCTGCATGAGAATTGGTACATACATCCAATTCAGATGTTTGTTTTACAAATTTAAACTCTTTGCCTGGAAATAAGCTATTCTCAGACATCCTCATTTCCCATAGATAAGGTTTCTATTTCCTTCCAAAACTGTGGGTTCTCTTTTCTCCTCTCCATCTGTTTTTCATTTTACATATAATTTCACTTTGAATATAGTTAATTAATTAATTAATTAATATTAATTTAACAAAAATAATATAAATATTTATTTTAATAAATCAATAATAATCTATTAAAATATTTACTTAAATTATTTNGCGTTTAATAAACTTAATATAATTATTTGTTTTAATAAATCAATAATAATCTATTAAAATATTTACTTAAATTATTTTTATAATAAAAAAGTATTAAATAAATGAAACTATTTTTTGCATGAATTATTAATTTATTAGCCAATAATATCTTAAATATATTTAATTAGTAAACTAAGATTAGTTAACTTTAGTTAGTATTAGACTTCATTTTTTTCAATAATAATAATTTATTACTTTATTGTTTTTTTAATAATCAAGTAATTATCTATTGAGATTAATTTTAATTTGATCATTCATTATGAACATATAATCATCATTGATTATTTATTGTGCTTAAGTTTTATTACTCTATTCATTATTAGCATATCATATTTACAAAACACTTTTTAGTATTCTTTATTAATATATCATTTTTTAATCTCATTTTTTTCACTTTTTATATAGTACATTGACCATTAAAATATATTTTTATATTATTTAATTAAAATTAAAATTACTAATGTTGAACTTAATCAATAATAAAAATGATTAAGTATTGGACTATAATTAGTCTGACGTTCATTAAATGCATTAATTAGTTAATTTTAATTATAAATCACTCAATCTTTAAATATTTATAATTAAAATTATTATTGATTCATAACTACTTAATTTTTATGGATATATAGAATGTTGTTTATTCTTTAAATTATTAATATATTATAATTATAATAAGATTTTTATGCTTAATTTCATAAATTAAATGCAAAGCATAACTAAACAGTTGTCTTTGATTTTCAGACATCTTATTCCCAGATATTCTTTTTTCCCAGGCATCTTTAAAATTTTTAAACCAATGACTCCTAAATTTCTATCAAATTGCTATTCGATTGCTATATGATCTATTTTCAATTACCTTCTGATTACTATCTTATATTTATTTCTAATTCATTCTTTATTTTTTAGGTTGTTGAGAATAGAATGCAGATGAGAAAAGTTTCATAAGATAAACCTAAAATGGAGAATGAACGACCAAGAAAAAAGTTGAAACTCAAATCTTAAGAAAAAAAGGACATTTTACAACCACTATTATTGAAGTACATAGTTTTCATGAACATTTCACAACCAAAATGAGATGTTTTTGTTTTGAAAATTTGTAGGCTTTGATGTTAGACTTTACGTAGGTTTGATGTTAGACTTTATGGTTTTTTGTTGATAACATGTAGAACAATGTTTTCATATAACGTTAAACTTTGAAGTTAGCACATTATTTTGATTGATTGTGAAATTACAACTTTCCAAGAATAAACTTGATCATTGAAGGAAACTGAAACTTGATCATCCAAGCTTTCAAGAATGTTTTCCTCTTTTCTTCTAGTTTATGTTTCTAGATTATCTGATTACTTTCTGATTGTCATATGATTATCTTATATTCCTTGTCACATAGTTTGTTATTTGTGATATTGCTATATGACTGTAATTTGATTGTCATCTGATTATCTTCTAATGAAAATGTATTCAAGAGTACCTGACTTGCCTATATATCTTTAATATGGTGTAGGAAATTTTAGTTTCACTCAAAGGATAATAGCAATATTGTTCTTATATTAAAAACAATTTCAAAATCAATCCACTAATATACTAAAACAATACACTGTTATATACTCAAATGAAAACAAATAGTAAAAATATCTTTGATGTACATAATACCATTGTTCAAACAGGTGCATTTTTTACATTTTCTTTTGTTATGATCAACACACTTACAATGATTACACTTTCTTTGTTCTTCAATTCATCAATTGAAGGTATCATTTGTTTATGAGGTCTTCCTGCTTGACGCTTAACAATTGGAGACAACATAATGTCATTCACCTCTACGATACTCCTTATGGTTACCAACAAGATAAACTACTCCACCATACGTTGATGCCAAATGTGCTAGTAAAATAATACTTTAAGACAAAGGAATATGGATTTAAATCAAGTCCACTAATAACAACAAGAGCATGAATGCATGGTATTTCTTCCAAATCCCAAACTCGATAGTTGCAACTATAGCAATTCAACTTTACCATAAATATTTTACCCCATCAACTACTTGATATTCAAAATCACCAATAGGATTAACCTAAAAAAATATAAAATCAAAATAAATAATATAAGATGACAATCAGATAACAATCATATACCAATCTACTGACAATCAGATGACAATCATATACCAATCTACTGACAATCATATACCAATCTAATGGCAATTAGATGACAATCATATACCAATATGATGACAATCAACATAAGACAACGATTAAGCAATCAAATAGCAATCACTTACTGTGAAACTCTGTGATTCATCAACTAGCTTTCTTATCACTCATTACAAAAACTAAGTATAAGATCAAATTGACATTGATATATAAGTATATAATACCAATTATGATAATCAGACAGAAAACAAATATTAATCAAATAGCCATCACTTAACAATAAAATAGATATCAAAAAGTGTTTAATATCTAACAATCAGATGACAATCAGATATAAATCATATACTACTAAGTATCAAATAAAAATCAGGTAGCAAATAAATGACAATTAGATATAAATCATCTCAATGACATAGAAAAATTGAAATGAAAAAATAACACAAAAGAATCAAAGAACAATAGAAGAATAAGAACAAAAACTGAAATACAAAATCTGTAAACAGAGAAATTGAACATAAATTGAAACAAAAACTACAAATAATCTTCAAGCAAGAATGAATTTTAAGGAAACAATCAAACAAACTATCTAGCATTAAAAAGATAAATCAAATACAAACTGAGCACAAAATCGAACAAAAAGTTGCTCTTGAAAACAAGAAAAATCGAACACAAGTAAGGATGAACTTCAAGGAAACAATCGAATAAACTTTCATCTCAAACAAATAAATCAAACACAGACATAAACAAAAAATCAATTATGAAATCAAGAAAAATTAATGACCTACAAAGAATCTTCAAATAAAAAATCGAACACAAACCATTGAAAATAGAGAAATTCTCTCAAGAAATCTTAGATGACCAAATCTAAACCAGTAAAAGACTGATTTCAAAATAAAAATTATTAATGCGCAATCGTGAATGAGAAGGAGAGGACGAACTTCAAGAAAAAAAAGATCAAACATAAACCGCAAAATAGAGAACTTGGCTTCAAGAAGTCTCCAATTGATGAAATCGAAACCAATATGAAATCAAAATCAAAAGAAATCTTCAACATGAATCATGAACGAGCACAACTGAGAGAAATCATGAATCAAAAGAATCTTGAACATAATTTTAGGGCTTGTTTTTCAAAGAGACGAAGGCTTCAAACGTATAAGAAAAAAACGCGTGAGAAGATGAAATCATGAATCAAGATTTAATTATGACGATAGTTTTGAAATAAGTGAAAAATCAAATATAAAATCTAAGATACTGTCAGAATGTGATTTTAACTTTTTAAGATTTTGCCATACCTACAATATTTTAAAAGTTGATGATATGAATGCTAAAATATAATATTAACTTGATATCCAATGCAATTTTTTCTTTTTTTTCTTTTAATATAAAATCATTTCTTTCGATTCTTATACATTAGCCCAAGGTTAATTTTTATTCATTTTATAATTTTGAAAGAAAGAAAAATTAAGATTAAGATTTAGTAAGCCAACTTTTTAAATTTTGCAAATATGACAAATTATTCGATTCCTCAAATCACAATACACCTTTACGCACAAACCTTTTCTCAGTTGTCTCCCTTACTCTCACATTTCAATCTCCAATTTGTCCAGTCAATTGACCGCTTCTTGCCTTTGTCATATCATTGTTCGTCTGTTGATCATCACCTACAAGTTTCTCACTCTCCCTCTCACTATCTATCTCATGACGGTAGATTCACGTTTCTTTCTCTAGATGTGTGTTTTGATTTGTGCGACATCCCCTCCATTTTTCAACTTAAAACGATATATATGATCCCTAATTAAATGAAGATCCATTTAATTACAAAATTATCACAAGCCTTTATTTACTTAAATATTCTTAAATTTAAAACGCTTAAATAACTTGTCATTTTCAACCGTCTATCAATAATATATCAAGTATCTATTAGTAGTAGGAGTGTGAAATGTGGGTTGAACTTAATTTTTTCTCATTTTTGTAAAAATAATAAGTCAAGACTACAAACTTAATTTTTAAAGCTTATTTTATCAAATCTCCTAGATACCCAAAAGAAATTGCCATTTCGAAAATTTTACGTCACTACCATTTACATATTTACTTGGAAAAGTAAAAAATAAAACAAATAATAAAACATTAACCACTCTCACAAATATGACAGTTTGGCCGAGTGGTCTAAGGCGCCAGATTTAGGCTCTGGTCCGAAAGGGCGTGGGTTCAAATCCCACAGCTGTCAACTTTTTAGTTTAATTTTTTCATTTTATATTAATCATTTATCTGCGTTCCTTTTTTTTAATTACTTTTTATAAGATGGGTTTTTAATTTAATCTTTATTGTATGAGTAAATTGTAAAGTCCATCAATAAATTCGGTGAACCATTGATAATTTGGTGAATTGATATTAAAATGTATTGAACATCTCATATGTTATGTCTTGATTTCAAAGACAAAAATACATCTTATGTCTTTAATTTATAAACTTGAAACTTTTCAAAATAATAATAATAATAATAAATAAATAATATAAGTTTGAAGATAATGTGTTAATAAGATGGAGACTTAAATCTTATTTTAGTTTCTAAATTTTTATGTTGGTTTTGTCTATCAATTTTTAAAATATTTGTTTTGGTTCTTAAAAGGTCAAATTTGTTTGAATTTAGTCTCTCAATTTTTAAAATAACAATCATTTTGACTTTTGCTATGTAATTTTTCTACCTTAATTATTGTGGCATAATATTTATCTCTAACTTATTTGACTTCAAGTCATGCTCATACTAACATTTTAGCAAGGTTTAAAATTTTAATGCTGATGTTTTAATTTTACAAAAAATCAAGGCCAATTGATATTTTTGAAAAAAAATTATAAAAGCAAATATTCAAAAAATATATTTAAACTACGAGATAAACATTTTGCGGTGTTTAAATAACAAATAAGGAATCTGTGTTGCACATAGAAGGTTGAAGTTTTAGTTTAAAATTTAAAAATAAAATAAAATTCTATATATAATTGTGTATATGTAATAAATAAATAATATCCAACTCAATTTTTATGATCATAAACCTTTAATGGTAATAAAAAAATTATTTTTAACTGTATAGAAGGCCGACACCAACATATTTCATTATAAAAAAATAACGTTAAAATGGAAATTGATTCCATATTTCTATATTTACTTTTCGTCTATCGTAAAATTCTGTGTTACCTGACTATAACTTCCCTCTATAAAATTTGCTCATAATTTTATTTTATTATTTCAAATTCTTTATGTTACTCCCGACAACATTTGTTCTTGAAAATGTTTGTATTATTCTAACTTATTTTCTCTCTAAAATTGTTCTCTTTCCCTAATTTTGTTTTTCTCATTTTTTCTTACAAAATATTTGTCTCTATAAAAACTTTGTTTTCCTTGTGACATTTTGTTATTAACTTTTTTGTGTGTATTTTTCCCAGATATCAACAAAATTATGACTAATGTACTGCATTCTAGCAAACCTTCAATTATAATATAAGTCTTAAAATATACTTAAGAAGACTAAGATGTGATTCAATAAATAGGAACGAAACATATAGTAAACAACGTTCTGCCACAGGTTATATAGCCATATTAAGTTAAAGAAATTGATAAAGAACATAGAATTTTATAGGGAAGTTAAAAGAACGTACTTGTGAAGAACTTTTTGAATTTTTTTGCATTCCATTGAACTTCAAGAGAACCTGAAAATCATTTGAAATAATATAATGATAATGGGTCATTATATAATACCACCACAAAACTTTGATACTCCGTAGTAAGTTAGAAAAAAATGAAATCAATCATCGAAAGGGAAGAGGTTCATGAAAGCAATATGCGGAAATGCATCAACATATCAATTATTTCAAGTGATTTAGTTTGTATTTTTTGTATATACTTTCCGTAGTTTTTTCACATTAGTTAGAGCACACGCCCAATATGTCACGATCATACTTCTCTAACAGTGTGACACCACGATTCACACGCGATCCTGGTTAGCCTTAAGGGAAGCTCAAGTTCCAATTAGCTTTTTGCTCGACTCTTTGAAGCTTCGTCAAACATAAGGCGAGGTTTTTTCTCATGTCGCAAGCCGAATTGAACTCATGTGGAAACTGAACTTCATTCAGCCATACACGTCCCCGTATGTGTATTTTACCTCATTGCGACTCTAGCCGACTTGCTTCTACTTAAGCCAAGTTCTAAAACTCGACCTTGCCATATATGAGGCTTAGGTCATCACATGTCAATGTCACATCTCTCTTCTCATCTTGGTTCCCAACAACATGTCCCCCATGAATGAACTGTTTACAAGAGATCCATGAGCAGAAGGCGGATCGTCTAAATTCCATTTAGATTGAAAACACAAATTTACAGTAAAACACAACAGACTATGCATTTTAAGAAAATTACAGCATGCTTTTAGACAAAGAGAATATATTTAAGAGATTATACCTTTGAAGAACACTTCTTCACGTAAATTCCTCGAACTATCAAAAACTCCTCGGACAACCACGATCTCTCGAACAACAACAAAAAATCGAACCAAAAGTGTGAAGACACTACCACTTAGAGACCTCGGTATCTCAGGGTGAGAACCCAGGAGTGGTGGTATTTGACTATTTTTGGTTAGGAGGGAGTTTGAGAGTTTGGAGGAGGAAGATGATTGAAGAAGAAGCACTACGCTTAGCAAAGATTCTCCAATCGTGTAAGAAAAGAAAGTCTATCGTATAGTCTCTTATTAATTCGTTAGTGTGTTATTTCGTATAGTCCAAAAAAAAAAAAAACATATTTTTTCATATTATTATTCCATTTTGTCATTAAAACAACTAACCTCTCTACTAAGGGGTTGAGAGAGAAAAAGAATTAATTATAAAAAATGATGAATAATAGTAAATAAATATGATAACCAACTTATCATATTATATTTATAATCTATAGTTTAAAATTGTATCATATACAATATAAACTATAGTTTCTTTCTCATTTTATGACATTTAATATAAATCATATTTATATATTTTAACAACTATGAATCTGCATCATAGAGAAATATTTTTGAATCATATTCAAATATTTATTCCTCTAAATAAACTATAATCTATCCATAATACTATTGCCAATTCCATATAATTTATAATTGATCAATTTAATTAGATTATAGATTATATGTCCTCTTATTAATTTGAACAATTCAATTAACCAAAAAAACTGATTCTCAACTAATATCTTTTGATGCTACCAAAGGATGGACCTATAGCTTGAAACTCCAACGGTACATGAAATAAGTAATTAAACTATTTAATTACATTATCCACCATCCGTTTAACTGTCGAACACTCCACTAAAAGATCGACAGCTGCACTCTTTGCACTACAGATATATTTATGTATCCATTGGATATAACCAATCAATAGTACGATGACCCTTCACAAATTGCTCGTAAGTACAGCTAGGCTAAAGTAACGTTTTGCCCCTGTAGTTACATCTAACTTCTTAAGTACCACTGATTCCTCTAATTAACAATAGATCATAGTCCTACTATGACTAAACCCCTCTCGGGCCAGGAGAGGGTGTGGCATCACATTATTCAAGACCCGAAATCAGCACTTAAGGGAGTAATTTATCTACTTACCCCTACTTTGGGGAAGGAGTGAATTCCATCTTGTGTAGCTGAATTCCTAGCTCCCCAGTCAGACAAATCCCCAAAATGGTAGTCTTGTTGAGTCGGCGATCTGGTCACTCTCACCCATACACATCAAAGGACTACCCTCATAAACAGGAGTTCACAACTCAATCAGGATTAAGGTCATGTTACCTATGGTCATCCTAGTGAAATGAAAGTCTCTATTATGAATGACGTTATATAATGAGACTAAGCATTTAGTGGTTCGGTCTTATACAAACTCCTTTGAATAGAATATCTCTGCTTACATATCTAATACATGAATGATCATGATCAGAACTTTGTAGCACTTTACAACATTTGTAACATCTACAAGCGAGCCATACTCGTAGTGTCACTAGGATAAGGTACCTAACTTTATCCATATACTACAAATCATTTAAGTTATCATTTAAACATGATCCACCTGTATGTCTCCACATATATGTTTAAGTTACAATGATAACCTTGGATGTTAGTTTATTGGTTTGTGGTTAATGCAACTAAAATATCACATATTTCACAGACAAAGTGAATAAAATATCAAATATTATAAATCACTTACAAGTTTATTCATACTGTTAGGTTTTATGTCCTAAAACTCGCAGTTTGTATAATGATAAACATCTTCTATAATCAATATACTTATTATTGATTTCATAAATTGTATGAAAGTCTAAATCCAATAAACTAAGACCCCATGACTGTTGCATGAGTACTTGAACTTTATGTGGAGACATAAAAGTGAATCAAGTTTGAGTAAATAGTCAAAATGATCTATAGAACATGAATGAGGTTGGGTACCTTATTCTGGTAACACCATTGGATGCAGCCTACTCTATAGTTGTTACAAAGAGTTGTAAAGTGCTACATACGATGTGATCCTAATTCAAACATGTTATAACATGAGGAGTGGGGGCGTCCTATGTAATGGATTTGCATAAGATCGGACCAAGAAATAAGTCACTCTTACTTGATAACGTTGTTTACTGTATAAGATTGACTATTTCACCTAGATGACATAGGTAACTCGATCTTAATCTTGAGCTAACTATGAACTTCTGTTTATTCGAGATTACTCTTAGATTTTCATAAGTGAGAGTTGGCTCAACAACGTTGGCTCAATAAGACTCCCATTTCAGGGGTAAGACCTAATAGATAGCTGGGGACATAGGGTGTAAGACGAAGTTCACACCTACCCGATTTAGGGATAGAAGAAAGGTTGTTCTCTCAAGTACTGAATCCAGGTCTTGAACAAGGGACCCCACCCTCTCACTGGGCTGAGAGAGTTTGGTTTAGTGATTGGATCACAAACCAGTTGTTCATTAGAGGATCAGTAGAAACTTGAGGAATAAGACGTAATCTCGGGGGTAAAACAAATATTTGACCCAAACCGTTATTACGAACAACCTGTGAAGGGTCAATTTGCTGATTATATTATATCTCCATATAATTACTAAACTCCCTTAATTCTAATTTGAACGTTTCAAATTGATTTATCATGCTATTTTAGAGCTAGTCTGTTACGAGCTAGTAGGGGGACCTCGCGGACCTATAGATCATGGGCTTCAACGATCGAGATTAATTGGCTAACTCATTAGACCAGATTAATCCTCATTTAGTTAACTAATGAGTCATACTCCACTAAAGCCCATAGTTGCATCCCCTCATTATAGATATTATATGTCTACAGATGATTTAACCATAATCAGCAAATTGACCCTTCACAGGTTGTTCGTAATAACGGTTTGGGTCAATATTTGTTTTACCCCCGAGATTACGTCTTATTCCTCAATTTCTACTGATCCTCTAAATGAACAACTGGTTTGTGATCCAATCACTAAACCAAACTCTCTCAGCCCAGTGAGAGGGTGGGGTCCTTGTTCAAGACCTGGATTCAGTACTTGAGAGAACAACCTTTCTCTATCCCTAAATCGGGTAGGTGTGAACTTCGTCTTACATACCTATGTCCCCAGACTATCTATTAGGTCTTACCCTGAAATGGAGTTTATTGAGCCAACGTTGTGTTGAGCCAACTCTTCACTTATGAAATCTAAGAGTAATCTCGAATAAACAGAAGTTCATAGTTAGCTCAAGATTAAGATCGAGTTACCTATGTCATCCTAGGTGAAATAGTCAATCTTATACAGTAAACAACGTTATCAAGTAACGAGTGACTTATCTTCTTGGTCCGATCTTATAGCAATCCCATTTACATAGGACGCCCACCACTCCTCATGTTATAAACATGGTTGAATTTAGGTCACATCGTATGTAGCATTTACAACATCTTTGGTAAAACTATAGAGTGGCTGCATCAATGGTGTTACCAGAATAGGTACCCACCTTATGTCATGTTTTCTATAGATCATTTTGACTATTACTCATAACTTGAATTCAACTTTTTATGTCTTCCACATGAAGTTCAAGTACTCATGCAACAGTATGGGGTCTAGTATTTAATTGGATTTAGACTTTTCATACAATTATGAAAAATCAATAATAAGTATATTGATTATTAGGAAGATGTTTATCATTATACAAACCTGCGAAGTTTTAGGACATAAAACCTAACAGTAATGAAATAAACTTGTAAGCTGATTTAATATATTTGATATTTTATTACTTTTCTGTGAAATATTGATATTTTTAAGTTGGCATTAACCAGCAAACCAATAACTAACATCCAAGTTATCATTGTACGTTAAACAGTAATATTGGGAGACGCTACAGGGTGGATCATGTTTAAATGAATAACTTTAAATGAATTGGTAGTAATATGGATAAAGTTACGGTAACCTTTATCCAGTGAACACTACGAGTATGGTCGCTTGTGATGTTACAAATGTTGTAAGTGTACAAGTTTCTGTCATGATCTATTCATGTATTAGATATGTAAGCAGAGATATTCTTTCAAGGCATTGTTATAAAGACCCGAACCACTAAATGCCTTAGTTCATTATATAACGTCATTCATAATAGAGACTTTCCATTTCACTAGCGATGACCATAGCGTATACATGACCTTACATCCTGATTGAGTTGTGAACTCCTGGTTTATGAGGGTAGTCCTTTGATGTGTATGGGTGTGAGAGTGACCAGATCGCCGACTCAACAGAACTACCATTTTGGGGATTTGTCTGACTGAGGGACTAGGAATTCCAGCACACAGATTGGGAATTCATCTCCTTTCCCCAAACGGTAGGGAGTAGATTAAAATTAACTCCCATTAAGTGCTGATTTCGGGTCTTGAATAATGTGATGCGCCACAACCTCTCCTTGGC
>NC_052356.1:60199793-60240611 GCF_009727055.1 Benincasa hispida | reverse complement strand
AATTACGTGTTTAATTTGAGAATTAAATAGAATAAAGAATTTATATTTAAATATGATTTAAATATATAAATATGGATGTGTGTAAAAATTAATTTAATATTTGATATTAAATTAATCAAGTTTTATTTAAAAATTAATTTATGAAATTATTTTTATTTTTCAGTTTTTAAAATCAAAATGGATTTTGGAAAAATCAAGTTTTGATCATGTGATAAAATTGGAAAATTGAAAAACAAAATACAAAATGGAAAAACCATGTTTTCCATTATCCATCCTTTTACTTGCTCACACAAAAGCTTTCAACATTGCCTTGTGTTACTCCAAGCATGAGCTGCAACTCATGCAACCCTCTCCCTTGCATGTTGATCTGCAATATATTAAAGAGTTTGAAGTGAATTTCGGACATGCAATCAAGAAAGAATTTTAGAGAAAATTTGTGCAGAAGAAAGAGTTCTTCAACCAGATTGCTGCTGTGAGAAATTCTTCTTCATCTCTTGATTCAAGCTTGTTTTGAGTCCCACAACTCAATCTAGAGCACCAAGAGAATAGTGGGGAAGA
The DNA here is from genome assembly GCF_009727055.1 of Benincasa hispida. Classification (NCBI taxonomy): domain Eukaryota; kingdom Viridiplantae; phylum Streptophyta; class Magnoliopsida; order Cucurbitales; family Cucurbitaceae; genus Benincasa; species Benincasa hispida. The sequence continues at coordinate 60,240,053 of NC_052356.1, read as the reverse complement.
TCTTGAGGTGATCTGCAAGAAGATTTGGAGAAGATTGCAGCTAGAGAATAAGCTTTGAAGAAGTTTTACAAGAGGTATGTCATGAAACTCACTTGTTTTCTACAAGAGCATGCTTTATATTTTGCCAAAATTAATGAATTAGAGCTTAAATGATCCTTGTTGCTTCCGCTATTGTTGATACATTCCTACAATTGGTATCATAGCATCATATAAGCATTCAATTCGGTTTAATTTTGGTTAGGTGGGTGTTTCATATGAGAAATATGAAACTGATGTACTGATATGGTTTTCTGAGTTTTGGCATTTTAATTCTCTTTAGTTCCTCATTTAAATTTTTAATTGGTTCTTGTTTGATGAACTTTTATGTGTTACAAGAGTCTGTAATTTATTTGGAGTTATTAAAGTTGAAATTAAGATGTAATTGAAGAAACAAGTGAATAAGGCCCAGCTGTTGTTCTAGTTTTTCAGCTTTTGCTCAAAATCGTTGTTGAGGTTCAGTTGCTAAGTGGTCGTCTAGTTCCAAGTGTTACACAATGTGAAGAAGCTAAACAATCGTATAGCAATGGGCGCTGATTGTTGTGATGTTGAACGCTAAGCGATCATGTACCTTTGTGAGCTAAACGATGCGTTCAATTTGCTATACGATAGCACTACGCGATCGTTTAGCTTTGCGTGGGAACTAAATGATACNCGTTCAATTTGCTATACGATAGCACTACGCGATCGTTTAGCTTTGCGTGGGAACTAAATGATACGTTGGATTTGCTAAATGATGGCACTACACGATCGTGTAGCTGCGGCGCATGCTAAGTGATGCGATGAAGTGCTATGCGTTAGTGCTAAAGATCATTTAGATGCGGTGCTGAGCAATCGTGTAGATGCGTTGCTAAGTGATGTGTTGAAGTTTTCTATTCGATGGAATTAAACGATCGTTTAGCTACAATGCTGAACGATGCAGTGAAGTTCTATATGATAGAGCTAAACGATATTTTAGCTGCGGCGGATACTAAACGATGACATGAAGCACTAGGCAATGGTGTTAAGCGATCGTGTAGTTCTATACGATAGAGCTAAGTGATCATTTAGCTTCGGTTGACACTAAGCGATCGTGTACCTCTTCTCAATACAAGGTGATGGTGTTAGACAATTGCCTTCAGCGCTACACGATCGGCCTTAGCAAGACTTTGAGGTTGGACCGAGAGCAGCCAATTCAACCGATTTTCTCAAGGTCCAATCTGGTTCAACCTCAAAGTGTTTTTGGCTGGTCTGGTTCAGACTCATTTAGTTCGGTTCAAGATGCTTAGGTTCAGTTTTGAGCGGTTCAAGCGGTTCAAATACGGTTTTGAAGCTGTTTGTTCAAATAGTTTGCTTGTTTATGCCAAAACTAAAACCATATCAGTCTATGTTTAATTATTTATGTATTTGATGTATGTTATAAGAATAAATCTTGTATGTGCATACAGTATGCCATTTAGATTTAAAATCCCACCATAGGAAGTATGTTACATGCAATGAAAGTATGTTAAATTCCATTTCGGAGGAAAATTCATAAGGTCTTATAAGATCTGAAAATGGTGGGTCACACTTACAAGAATTACTAAATTGTTAGTAAATATCTTAACCAAAAATGATAACTAAACGACTATAGGAATAAAAGTTATTCTAGAGACAATAGGAATAAGAGTTATTCCAGAGATATTGTTTGGTCAAAATTGTTTGCTTTAATGAAGAAGTATCTGACTGCCCCTCGGTAGCACATATTCTGACTCACTAAAGTATCGTTGCAAATAAATAATGATTATGGGTACATTATTATTTTTTGTTAAAACTTGATTTTGGATTTAGTTACAATTTGCTAATTAGAATTTGTTTGATTTTTATCAACATGTCAAACTCTAAATAACAGTAAAATCAAATCAACAAACAAATTACTAGCGATTGATTACACCAAAAGAGTTTTAACAGAGGATTATCATCTATCTCCCAATTCATTTGAAATTTTGAATTATGTAGATGAGAGTGCAGAATTTGAACAACAAGATAAATATGATTTATTGTTATCGAAGCATGTTTAGTGGAAAACGATAAAATCGGGATAATTGATTTAGGTGCCGCTAATCATATTTGTACTATTTCACACGAAACAAGTTCCTGGAGACAGCTGACAGAAGTTGAAACAATCTTTAAGGTAGGGATTGGGGAGATTATTTCAGCTAATGCAGTGGGAGATATGAAGTTATTTATTGGAGATAAGTACATTTATTTGAAAAATGTATATTATATTCCTTCTATGAAAAGGAATCTAATATTTATCTCTTGTTTGATAGAACAAAATTATAAAGTTTATTTCGAAAATGATGAAGTGTTCATCAATATAGGAAGTAAACAGGTTTGCTCCGCAAAATTAGAAAATAACTTGTATATGTTAAAACCAACTGAGGTCAAAGCCTTATTGAACATAAAAATGTTTAAAACTTCTGGGACTCATAAGAAAAGGAAGATTTCTCCAAATGCCTATCTTTGGCACTTGAGACTGAGTCACATAAATCTCAATAGGATTGAGAGATTGGTTAAGAATGGTCATCTAAATAAGTTGGAACATAGTTCATTACCATCATATGAGTCCTGTCTCGAGGGTAAAATGACAAAAAGATCTTTTTCTGGAAAAGGTCTTAGAGCCAAAGAACCCCTAGAGCTGATTCACTCAGACCTTTGTGGGCCTCTAAATATTAGAACGAGAGGAGGGTATGAATATTTTATCAGTTTTATAGATGATTATTCCAGGTATGAGCATGTTTACCTAATGCGCCAAAAGTCTGAAACTTTTGAAAAGTTCAAAGAGTATAAGGCTGAGGTTGAAAACCAATTAGGTAAAAAGATTAAAACGCTTTGATTAGATCGAGGTGGTGAGTATATTGACTTAGAATTCCAGAACTATTTGATAGAACATGGAATTCAGTTTCAACTCACAACCCCTGGCACACCTCAGCAAAACAGTGTGGCAGAAAGGAGAAACAGAACCTTGTTGGACATGGTTCGTTCCATGATGAGTTACGCTTAGTTACCAAATTCTTTTTTGGGACACGCAGTTGAGACTGCGATGTATATTTTGAACATGGTTCTCTCAAAAAGTGTTTCTGAAACACCTTACGAGCTCTAGAGAGGATGTAAAGGAAATTTATATCACTTTAGGATTTAGGGTTGTCCAGCACATGTGTTGGTGCAAAATCCTAAAAAGTTGGAACACCGTTCAAAAGTATACCTATTTTTAGGCTACCAAAAAGAAACAAGAGGTGGTTTCTTTTATGATCCTCAGGAAGATAAGGTATTTGTATAGACCAATGCAACCTTCTTAGAGGAAGACTATGTAAAGAATTATCAATCTCGGAGTAAGCTAGTAATAGAAGAAATGTCCAGAGAAACGAAAAATGTATCAACAAGAGTTGTTGATAGAGCAGGTCCTTCAACAAAAGTTGTTGATATAGCAGGTCCATCAACAAGAGTTGTTGATGAAACTGAGATTTCACATCTTTCTCAAAAGTTGAGAATGCCTCGTCGTAGTGGGAAGGTTGTGCAACAGCCTGACCGGTACATGGGTTTAACTGAAACTCAAGTCATCATACCAGATGAAGGTTTAGAGGATCCATTGTCTTTTAATCAAGCAATGAATGATGCGGATAAAGACCAATGGATTAAAGCCATGGTCCTTGAAATGGAATCTATGTATTTCAATTCTGTCTGGGATCTTATAGATCAACCTGAAAGGGTAAAACCTATCGGTTGCAAATGGATCTACAAGAGAAAATAAGACTAAGTTGGTAAGGTACAAACCTACAAAGCTAGACTTGTGACAAAAGAGTTTACCCAAAGAGATGGGGTAGATTATAAAGAAACCTTCTCTCCAGTCGCCATGATAAAGTCTATTAGAATACTCTGTCCATAGACACATTTTATGATTATGAAATATGGTAAATGGATGTCAAGACAGTTTTTCTAGATGGCTATCTTGAAGAGAGTATCTATATGTCTTAACCAAAAGGGTTTATACAGCAGGATCAAGAGCAAAAGGTTTGCAAACTTAGTCGATCCATTTATGTATTGAAACAAGCTTCTAGATCTTGGAATATGAGATTTGACACTGCGATCAAATCTTATGGCTATGAACAAAATGTTGATAAACCCTGTGTATACAAGAAAATCGTTAACAAAACTGTCGCTTTTCTGGTGTTGTATATTGATGATATTCTACTCATTGGGAATGAGGTAGAATATCTAAATGACGTTAAGAAATGGTTGGCTTCACAATTCCAAATGAAAGATTTGGGAGAAGCACAGTATGTTCTTGGAATCCAAATAGTTCAAAATCGCAAGAACAGAATATAGCATTATCTCAAGCATCTTATATAAACAAGATGTTGTCTAGCTATAAAATACAAAATTCCAATAAAGGATTTTTACCTTTCAGACATGGAATTCACCTGTCTAAGGAACAGAGTCCTAAGACACCTCAAGAGCTTGAGGAGATGAATCGAATTCCATATGCATCAGCAGTAGGGAGTTTAATGAATGCAATGTTGTGTACTCGTCCTGATATATGCTATGTTGTTGGAATTGTCAATAGATTTTAGTCCAATCCTGGACATGATCATTGGACTGTTGTTAAAAACATTCTAAAGTATCTTTAGAGAATGAGAGATTATGTACTCGTGTATGGTGCTAAGGATCTGATCCTTACTGGATACACTTATTCTAACTTTCAGACCGATATTGATTCGAGGAAATCAACTTTGGGGTCAGTATTCACTCTAAACAAAGGAGCAATAGTGTAGATAAGCATCAAGCAGAGTTGTATTGCTGACTCCACGATGGAAGCTGAGTATGTAGCTGCAAGTGAAACAACAAAAGAAGCAGTATGTCTCAGAAAATTCCTGACAGATCTGGAAGTAGTTTCAAATATGCACCTATCTATCACTCTCTATTGTGACAACAGTGGAGCAGTCGCAAATTAAAAGGAACCATGAAGCCATAAAAGAGGAAAGCATATTGAACGGAAGTACCATCTCATCAGGGAGATTGTACACAGAGGAGACGTAATCGTCACCCAGATTGCTTCCCAAGACAACTTAGCTGATCCATTTAGAAAGACCCTCTCGGCTAAAGTGTTCAAGGGTCACCTAGTAGAACTAAGACTACAATTTTTATATCACTAGGGCAATTGGGAGAATTTATGGATATTGTAATGCCCTAATTTATTGTATTTGTATATTTTATTCTCTCCATGTAAACTCAACATTGTATATATTTGTATATATTGATCCACTAGAGTTTAGTCTAAGTGAGAGTATTATTGGGTTTTATGTCCTAAAACTCGCAGTTTGTAAAATGATAAATATTTTCTATAATCAATATACTTATTATTGATTTCATAAATTGTATGAAAGTTTAAATCCAATAAACTAAGACCCATGACTATTGCATAAGTACTTGAACTTTATGCGAAGACATAAGAGTGGATCAGGTTCGAGTAAATAGTCAAAATGATATATAGTACATGAATGAGGTTGGGTACCTTATTCTGGTAACACCATTGGATGCGGCCTACTCTGTAGTTGTTACAAAGAGTTGTAAAGTGCTACATACAATGTGATCCTAATTCGAACATGTTATGACATGAGGAGTGGGGGTGTCCTATGCAATGAATTTATATAAGATCGGACCAAGAAATAAATCACTTGATGCGTAGAAAATGGAGAGTAAATATGCGTGCATCTTATGATATGCATTGATCTCCATGCGTCGATGGTCATGCATTGGACTAAGAAATATGCAATATGCAATGACCATGCGTTCCTGCCACAAGTTTTCTTGCTTTCTCGTCAAGTATAACGAGAACGCAAGTTTCTTGGGATGATCCGAGGTTGAATTTAGGGATTTGTAACTAAATGTTGCGAAGCAATGCATTTGAGGCGATGAATAAAATAAAAAGGAAGTTAAAAGACTATGTGCTACTCCTACTCCTAACTAAACAGATTGAGCAATGGAAGTATGACTATGAGAATTGGTAGAGATGCGGCAACTGTTAACGCGAAATAAGATGCATGGAAAAAGAAATAGAATGGTGAAGGGGATAAATTCACCGCATCATTAAGCTTGACCGTAAGGGTACCACACTAATGCGTTGCACACCTCTCGATGGTCAACCACATGTTTATATCTCTATAATGCATGGTTGCATTGAGCATAAGAATATTCCTATCTCTAGGAATATTGCTTACTTTTCTTAGTGAGTTCCATTATTTACCCTCTCGAGCAGTTAGTCACGGCTAATCAGCTCATAGATAAACATTGCAATAGCCTTGCACTAAGTAAAGAGGATTGGCTCGCTATACTCGCACAATGTACACTTCTCGGTGGGTTACTACATGTGTCCTATCTCTAGGCTACACGATTGAGTATGTGATCGCCTTTGATAACTAAACGATGAAGGTAAATGATGACAAAGAAGAAGATAATGAAGATGGTATCGAAGGAAATAAAGAGATGCATTGATTACAAAATGTATTAATGTCTTAAGCCAAAATGTAATACAATATAGAGATAAGAAGAGAGGTGGAGGGCTAGATGTAGGCAATCTCTTGCTTCCATTAGATATATGTCAAGGTTGCCGATGGTGCCATGGATGGGTGGCGGAGTAGTCTCTCTCGAGCTTTAACTCCGACAAAGCTTCGGTCGTCACTCAGAATGGGTTGAAGGAATGAAGAACTCTCAAAGAATGTCGTGCCCACTCTCTCATCTGTGATCACAAGGATCTGCCTTAAGGCAGAAGCTCGGATGCCTTGAATTTAGGCTCTAAGGCTCTATTTATAAAGCTCAATCCCTGACAACATTGATGGTCCTGCTCTGAATCACTGCCACTTTTGGTGTGGTAGGTGAAATGTCAACATCACCTTTTTTATCCCAAGGTATGCGTTCATGCTTGTTTTTCCCGAAGTACCAATGCATTCCACCTATCTTGCGATCAACCTTCTATCATAGTTATTACTCTGTAGCCGCAACATCCATGCGATGAATGTATGTGATCAACTTTGCGATGGTTTGGGATCAACGCATGTGATCAACTTTGCGATGGTCTAGCTTCAGTGCATGCGATTGATTCCTGCGATAGCTACAAAAATAGACATTTTGACACCGTATAACGCATGATATAGGGTTAGAAAAGATTTTTAGTACTGATCGATGCAAGCTCATTTTTCACATAAATTCTTAGTATTATCAATGCATATTCTGCTTGTTAGCCCTCATAATTCTAAATAAAAGGCTATAATAGATTGTGTTTCTACCCACTATCATTTATAACGTTGTTTACTGTATAAGATTGACTATTTCACCTAGATGACCTAGGTAACTCGATCTTAATCCTGAGCTAACTATGAACTCCTGTTTATTCGGGATTACTCTTAGATTTGCATAAGTTAGGGTTGGTTCAATAGCGCCGACTCAATAAGACTCCCATTTTAGGGGTAAGACCTAATAGATAGTTGAGGACATAAGGTGCAAGACGGAGTTCACGCTTACTCGATTTAGGGATAGAAGAAAGGTTGTCTCTCAAGTACTGAATCCAGGTTTTGAATAAGGGGTCGCACCCTCTCACTGGGCTGAGAGAGTTTGGTTTAGTGATTGGATCACAAACCAGTTATTAATTAGAGAATCAATAGGAACTTGAGGAATAAGACGTAATCCCGGGAGTAAAATAGATATTTGACCCAACTGTTATTACGAACAACCTGTAAAGGGTCGACTTGCTAATTATGGTTAAATCATGTGGACATAATATATCTATAGTGAGGGGAGTGCAACTATGGGCTTTAGTGGAGTGACTCATTAGTTAACGAATGAGGATTAATCTGGTTTAATGAATTTAGCCAATTAATCTCGGATCGTTGGAGCCATGATCTGTAGGTCCGCGAGGTCCCCCTACTAGCTCATAACGGACTAGCTCTAGAATAGCGTGATAAGTTAATTTGAAACGTTCAAATTAGAATTAAGTGAATTAATAATTATATGAGATATAATTACGTGTTTAATTTGAGAATTAAACGGAATAGGAGAATTTATATTAAAATATNTAAAGATGGATGTGTGTAAAAATTAATTTAATATTTGATATTAAATTAATTAAGTTTTATTTAAAAATTAATTTATGAAATTATTTTTATTTTTCAGTTTTTAAAATCAAAATGGATTTTGGAAAAATCAAGTTTTGATTATGTGATAAAATTGAAAAACAAAACACAAAATGGAAAAACTATGTTTTCCATTATCCATCTGTTTACTTGCTCACACAAAATCCATCAACATTGCCTTGTGTTACACCAACCATGAGTTGCAACTCATGCAACTCTCTCCCTTGCATGTTGATCTACAATATATTGAAGAGTTTGGAGTGAATTTTGGACATGCAATCAAGAGAGAATTTTAGAGAAAATTCATGCTGAAGAAAGAGTTTTTCAACCAGATTGCTGCTGTGAGCAATTCTCCTTCATCCTTTGATTCAAGCTTGTTTTGAGTCCCACAACTCAATCTAGAGCACCAAGAGAATAGTAGAGAAGATCTTAAGGTGGTCTGCAATAAGATTTGGAGAAGATTGTAGCTGGAGAACAAGCTTTGAGGAAGTTCTACAAGAAGTATGTCATGAAACTCACTTGTTTTCTACAAGAGCATGCTTTATATTTTGCCAAAATTAATGAAGTAGAGTGCTTAAATGATCCTTGTTGCTTCTGTTGTTGCTGATACATTCCTACACATACAAGGTTTACAAAGTATAGGACCCTACTAGATTTCGGGCACCAACCTTAACAATCTCCCACTTGTCCTAAAGCTAGTGAGGTGTACTTGATAATAAAATACAAGTACATAAAATAATAAACTAGGGCAAAACACGCCTAATAAAAGATCTTCCACTTGCCTAGTCTAGCCTGGTCTGTCCTATAGACCGATATTCTGCAGGTGACCCTTAAACACTGTAGCTGTGAGGGCCTTCATAAACGGATAAGCAACATTGTGCTTCGAAGCTATCTTTGTGACAATCACGTCCCCTCGATGCACAATCTCTCTGATGAGATGATACTTTTGCTCTATGTGCTTGTCGCGCTTATGACTCATAGGCTTACCGAAATTAGCCATAGCACCACTATTATCACAATAAAATGTGATGGTCTTTGACATGTCTGAAATAACTTCTAGATCAGTCAAGAATTTCCTGAGCCAAACGGCTTCCTTAGTAGCTTCACAAGCCGCTACATACTCAGCCTTCATGGTGGAGTCCACGATGCACCTCTACTTGGTGCTTCAACATACTACAGCCCCTCCGTTTGAAAATAAGAGTCTGTGTATTTTATAAGGATCAAATCCTTAGAACCATACACAAGCATGTAGTCATTCGTTCTCCATAGATACTTGAGGATGTTCTTAACGATTGTCTAGTGATTATATCCTGGATTAAATTGATATCTACTGACTATCCCCACTGCATAGCAGATGTCAGGTCTAGTACATAACATCGCATATATCAAACTGCCCACTACAGATGCATAGGGGACCCATCTCATATCCTCAATCTCTTGAGGTGTTTTAGGACACTTATCCTTAGACAACATAACTCCGTGCCTAAAAGGCAATAGGCACCTCTTGGAGTTCTGCATCAAATACTTGTCAACATCTTGTCAATATACGATACCTAAGACAGTGCTAGCATTTTGTTCTTTCAATCTCGAAAGATTTGAATACCCAGAACAAATTGAGTCTCTCTGAAATCTTTCATTTGGAATTAGGTCACTAGCCAGTTCTTAACTGTAGTCAATAAGCCTACATCATTCCCAATGAGTAGGATATCATCTACGTATAATATTAGGAAAACTACTGAACTGTTGATGATCTTCTTTTAGACACAAGGCTCATCAACATTCTGATCAAAGCCATAAGATTTGATCGCAGTATAAAACCTTATATTTCAAGATCGAGATGCCTGTTTCAGTCCATAAATGAACCGATTAAGCAAACCTTTTTCTCTTGACCTTGGACTATGAATCCCTCGGGTTGCACCATATAAATGGTCTCTTCAAGATTGTCATTCAGAAAAGCAGTCTTGACATCCATTTGCCATATCTCATAGTCATAATATGAGGCAATGGATAGGAGGATCCGAATAGACTTTAGCATGGCAAAAGGCGAGACAGTTTCCTCATAGTCGATTCTCTCTACCTGGGTATAACCCTCTGCCACTAGTCTAGCTTTGAAGGTTTGCACCTTCCCATCAGCACCTCATTTTCTCTTGTAGATCCATTTATAACCTATAGGTTTAACTCCATCAAGTTGATCTACAAGATCCCAAACTAAATTGAAGTACATAGACTCCATTTTGAGATCCATGGCTTTGATCCATTCATCTTTGTTAACATCCTTCATTGCCCTTTTATAAGACAATGGATCTTTAACCTTGTCATCAGCTACCATAGCTAGGATTTCGTTAAACCCATATAGCGAATAGGTAGGTTCATAACCCTCCCACTACGTCGAGGTTCCCTCAACACTTGAGGTGGATTTGACCTACTAGATGAACCTACTTCAACAACTCTTGTTGAGGTAATAGGCTCTTCAACAACTCTTGTTGAAGATTCAATAGTTTCTTTGGAAAGCTTATTCAACACGATTTTTCTTTTGGGCCTGTGCTCCCTTATGTGATCCTTCTCAAGAAAAGTAGCATTTGTCGATACAAATACTTTATTTTCGTTAGGATCATAGAAATAACCACCTCTCATTCCTTTGGGGTAGCCTACAGATAGGCATAACCTTGAACTGGTTCCATTTTCTTAGGATTAGCCTCAAGCACATGTGCTGGGCAACCCTAGATTCTGAAATGACATAAACTAGCTTTATGACCATTCCATAACTCCAAAGGTGTCCTAGCAACACTCTTAGGGGGAACACAGTTAGGATATAAGCTATAGTTTCCACTACAAAACCCTAAAACGAGTCAGGTAAGGAAGGGTAACTCATCATAGATCAAACCATGTCCAACAGTGTTCGATTTCTCCTCTTTGATATACCATTTTGCTGAGGTGTACCAGGTGCTGAGAGTTGGAAAACTATTCCATGTTCTATCAAATAGTTCTAGAAAGATGAATCTAAAAACTCTCCACCTCGATCAGATCGAAGTGGTTTAATCGTTCTATTTAATGCGTGTTCAACTTTAGCCTTGAATTCTTTGAACTTTTCAAAAGACTCAGACTTTTGTTGCATTAAATAAACGTACCCATATCTAGAATAATCATCAATGAAAGTGATGAAATGTTTATAACCTCCCCTAGCTCTTACATTCATCGGACCATAAAGGTCTGAATACACTAGCTCTAGAGGTTCTTTGGCCCTATGACCATTTTCAGTTAAAGGCCTTTTAGTCATTTTGCCTTCAAGGCATGACTTACACACAGGTACAGAATTTTCTTCTAACTCGCTTAAAAGTCCATTCTTCACCAACCTCTCAATCCTATTGAGATTAATATGTCCTAATCTTAGGTGCCAAAGTTGGGCATTTTTTTAGTAGAAATTCTAAGTTGCTTATTTTGAGTTACGACATTTTTAAACATCTTTATCTTATGGAGGGCATTTGTTGCTAACGACCTTAGCATATATAAATTACTTTCCAGTTGTGTAGAACATATATCAACACCATTCTTAGTAATAAACACTTTATTATAAGAAAATTGAAGTTGATATTTACATTCTAACAAATACTTTATAGACAGTAAGTTCCTTTTTAAATCAGGAACAACAAATACATCATTCAAAATGAGATATTTATTCTGTAAAGTTAACTGGAGACCTCCCACTGCCACATCTGAGACGATGTGCCCAGTTCCAACTCGCATCGTCATCTCACCAGCACCAAGCTACCACCAAGAACTAATTCCCTGAAATGAAGAATAAATATGGTTAGTGGCCCCAAAGTCAATAATCCAGGCAGAATCATTCTCCACTAAACAAGTTTCCAAAACAAGTAAATCACATATACTTTGTTTGGCCTTTTCTTCTCTGCCAAATATCTGGGGCAGTTTTTTTTCCAGTGTCTATCCTAGGTTCAATGGAAACATTTTCCCTTGTCAACCCTCATTGGTTGTCTACCCCTTGGAGCTGTAAATTATGGGTTAGCAGGTGTCTTCCACTTACCACTATTCTTTTTCTTCCACTTTCTAGTGTCGGAAGAAGAAGGTGTAGAATTAGTTCCAGAGGTCAAAACTTTATGGAACTTTTTAGATGATGAAGTAACATTTGCTTCACCCTTCTTCTCCTTGCTTTTCAACAAAGATTGAAAAGTTTGCAACTAGTTGAGTAGAGTTGTAAGATTGTAGTCAATTCTGTTTAGAACAACATTACTACGAAAGTGAAGGAAACTATCTAGCAAGGATTCCAGAATAATGCTAACCTGGCTAGCCTTATCAATGCTCGACTCGTTCATCTCAGCCACGTTCAAGTGGATCATCATATTAAGAATGTGTTCCCGAACAGATGACCTTTCTTGCATCTGTGAGTTGAAGATGTACTTTAGAGTGTCGTGCCTGAGCTGTGCGGATGGTTGTCCAAACATTCTCCTCAGGGATTCCATGATCTCACGTGCAGTGACCATGGGCTCATACTACTTGGCCAAAACTTTGTTAAGGCTAGCCAAGATGTACGCTCAAGCCTTCTCGTTCGCCCATGTCCATCGCTCGTATGCTTCCCATACATTTTGAGGAGCAGTAGGAGCTGGAATAGGAGGATACTCCTCCGTGAGGACGAAATGGAGATCATCAATGATTAAAATCGTGTTTATTGTATTTTTCCAACTAGCGTAGTTTTCGCCAGTTAATTTATCAGCGGCAAGAAAACTTAAGATCACGGTAGCCATAATTAAATTGCTGGAAAATGAACAAACTTAATTAAGTCTACTTGTAATAAACCACTTTTAGAAAACCAATCAAGTTTTAGCAAAATAGTCTAGTGTACTCTAAGTTATATCTATTTTGTAATGATGCTTCACTGAGACAAGACAAAAGTCACCGTAGGGTGATCAAGTGCCCTTACACTGAAATAAGACATTCTCAACCATTAGACAGAAACAACTCCTTGTAACTGAATCTAATAGTCACCAATGTTCGGTCTAAAATTTGTTAACATCCTTAACAATTCTGTGTAAGTATAACCCCTAATTTTAGGTCCTAGAGTCTCGCCCTAATGAGCCAACCTTAGGGAAAATCAGATTAAGACAAGAGACTATCCATTTCTGGAGATCAAATAAAGCGTTATGCAAAACTGCCATCCTTTAGGGAGACACCCATGATGCCACGAGGCGATGCATAAAACTTTATCCAACCTAATGAGAGAGACCAAGGGATATGTTATCACACATCCTGCTCTCACGTACTATGAACACTTTCTCCATTCATCTTGGTATTGACCTACCTAAATGCGACCCATAGAGGGACACCCGTGGTGCCTCGAAGCCGAGGATAGATCTCACGATGTGAACTTTTAGGGAGAAACATGTAAAGGTTAAAGTAAAGTATCATATACCACATTTACCTCCCACTTAATTTTCTACCCAGGGTTCATTAAATTAGAAAATTTGGCTACTGATTTTATCTAAGTGATTTGTTTAATTTGCTCAAAAACAACATTTTCTTTTGATAATTAAACAACTTTGATTCAACTCTTATTAAATTCTTTAACAGACTTTCATCAAATTTGCATATATGTAACAAATCTATCTAATTCACCTTTCCAGGTTGGTTCCCAGGTAGGGGTATGACGTTTTCATCGACTTAAGTACCCCAGCCTAGCTAGAAACAGCCTTAGACAAAAGGTCCCTTATAGATACAATTGTTACATATTTAATCTTTTATTAGAAATCAATTTAATCCTATTAAACCAATTTAAAAGATTAAACTTAGATTTTTAATCTTATTAGAAATGTGATCTTAGGTCTATATCAATCAAATTTTAAAATACTTTTAAAAATTGATTAAAGCCTAAAGTTTGCATGAAACTCTTTATTATTGATTTCAATTCTAATTGCATTAATTATAACACTTATAAGAAATGAAACAATTAAAAACAACTAACATTACAAGCGAGACATACATAAGTTATTTATAACAATTATAAATTAACCTAAGGTAGTGTCATGCTTCATGCAATGTTCATTCATTACTAATATATAACTTTTATATAAACAAGTCAATTAAAGTATAGCATATATTCCATACAAACATTCAACCTTATATTATAACAATTATAATATAAATGATGCATGGATATGCTATAATGCATGCATCCATATACTATAACTCTTATATTATATGATGCATTAACATGTTTTATGTAATTTAAATCATGCATACTAATATATTATAACACTTATAATATAAAATGATACATGAAAAATAAATGTATAACCTATGGTGGGTTTTAAAACTATATGACATACATTATGGCATATAAAATAAACATACATTACATGCATGTTTAATTAAAGTTGATTAACCGGGATAGTTAATCTAAAAAACCGGAAAGGAAAAGGTTAAACTATTACAAAAGTTGAGTAGACCGATTCGGAACAAGTGAACCGGGTCTTGAACCGCTTGCCTTGAAGCCTTGTAGCTTGATTGTGTAGCAAATGTCCTGATTGTCGAGCAACGTGCGTCAAGTATAGATGATCGTGTAATAGTGATCACGTAGCTTTTGACTATGCGATGAGCATGAAATTCCATGCGATCATGTAGCGTGCTTCAAATAGCACATACCATGCGATCGTGTAGCTAAAGACTATGTGATGAGCATGATAGTCTACATAATCGAGTAGCGTGCACTGAGTATCGTATACTTTGTGATCATGTAGCTATTGACTGTGCGATGAGCATGATAGTCTACACGATCGTTTAGCACGCAACCCTTGCGTCGAGTATCATATACCACGCGATCGTCTAGTTCTTGAGTGCCTACGCGATCATGCAGCCAACACAACATGATCGTGCAGACAACTCTACATGATCGTGTAACATTAGCTATCCGATCATTTAGCAGATGCTACACGAACGAATAGCAAAATCTAAACGATCGTTTAGCTATAACTATACGATGTGACCACCGTTTCGTCTTCTCCATTGAAACACACTGCAACCTTCACTTCTGAAGCTTCACGAATGACTCAAAACCAAAATGAATAAAAACTCAATTGCAAGAATTAATGCCCAAAAACACATGGGCCCTTACAAATTAACTTTTGTAACTTAAACAGAAAGCCAAAACAGAGACAACTATCCCGTAAACATCCATCAATAACCATCCACATACATTTTGGAATCAGAACTACAAATTGTAAACGATTTCAATACAGAAATGTCATTTAGAATCAAAACTACAACCTGGCTCTGATACCAATTTAAGGAACTTGCTTACAAGAGATCCATGAGCGGAAGCGGGTCGTCCAAACTCCACTTAGATTAAAAACACAAATTTATAGTAAAACAAACAAACTATGCATTTTAAGAAAAATTACAACATACTTTTAAATGAGAAATAGAGTTCAGAGATTATACCTTTGAATAACACTTCTTCAGGTAACACCTCGAACTATCACGAACTCCCCGAACAACAACAAAAATCAAACCAAAAGTATGAAGACACTACCACTTGGAGATCTCGGTATTCTCAAGGTGAGACCCAGGAGTAGTGGGCTTTGATTATTTTGGTTATGAGAGAGTTTGAGAGTTTGGAGGAGGAAGACGATTGAAGAATAAGCACTATCGTATTGCAAAATTCTCCAATCGTGTAGTGAAGAGAGTCTATCATATAGTCTTTGCTAATTCGTGTAGTGTGTTATTTTGTATGGTCCAAAAATAAAACTATTTTTTTCATTTATTCTATTTTGCCATAAAAACTACCTAACCACCCACTAAGGGGGTTAAAGAGAAAAAAAAATTATCCAAAATAATAAATAATATAAATAAATATGATAACCAACTTATCATATTATATTTATGGTTATCATATTATATTTATAACTTATAATTTTAATATTGCATCATATACAATATAAACTATAGTTATTTTTCTCTATTTTATGGCATTTAATATAAATCATATTTATATTAAATTTAATAACTATGAATCACATTCATAGAAAATATATTTGAATCACATTCAAATATTTATTCCTCCAAATAAACTATAATCTATCAAATACATTATGTCAATTATATCATATATAATTGAATTATTTAATTATATCATATGTAAATAAATTACCTCTTATTAAGTTGAACAATTCAAATTAACCCAAAAACTGATTCTCAACTAAATCCTTTTGAGCTACCAATGGGATCTTATGAACCTGTAGCTTGAAGCTCCAACGGTACATGAATAATTAGTTAAACTCTTTAATTACATTATCCACCATCCGTTAACTGTCGAGCACTCCATTAAAGACCGACAGCTGCACTCTTCGCACTACAGATATATTTCTATGTCCATTGGATAAAACCAATCAATAGTACGATGACCCTTCACAAATTGCTCATAAGTACAGCTAGGCTAAATTATCGTTTTTCCCTTATAGTTACATCTAACTCCTTAAGTACCACTAATTCCTCTAATGAACAATAGATCATAGTCCTACTATGTCTAAACCTCTCTAGGGCCAGGAAAGGGTGTGGCGCCACATTGTTCAAGACCCGAAATCAGCCCTTAAGGGAGCAATTGAGTTCCTAGCTCCCCACAAACGAATCCTCAAATGGTAGGCTTGTTGAGTCGACGATCTGGCCACTCTCACCCATACATATCAATGGACCGCCTAGGCAGGAGTTCACAACTCACTCAGGATTAAGGTCATGTTACCTATGGTCATCCTAGTGAAATGAAAGTCTCTATTATGGACGGCGTTATATAATGAGACTAAACATTTCATGGTCCGGTTTTATATAAACTCCTTTGAATAGAATATCCCCACTCGCATGTCTAATACATGAATGATCAGGACTAGATCATTTGTAGCACTTTACAATATTTGTAACATCTACAAAGTGGGCCATACTCATAGTGTCACTAGGATAAGGTACCCAGCCTTATCCATATAATCATTTAGGTTATCACTTAAACATGATCCACCTGTATGTCTCCTCATACATGTTTAAGTTACAACGATAACCTTGGATGTTAGTTTATTGGTTTGTGGTTAATGCAACTAAAATATCACATATTTCATAGACAAGATGAATAAAATATCAAATATTATAAATCACTTACAAGTTTTTTCATACAAGGTTTACAAACTATAGGATAATACGAGATTTTGGGCATCAACCCCAACACTTCATACTTCTACATCATTTTAAAACTCCATCGGGATGAGCTCTTACCCTTCGTTGGGCCAAAATAGGCTTACAAAACTTTATTGGGGCTTACTAAGTGATCAAGACACTCATCGAGGCTTACCGAGACATAACAATGCTTACGAGGCTTTACGGACCTATTTTGGTGCCTAATAGGCTTCTACCGACCTAGTGGTCACCTATCAGGCTTTACCAGACCATTACAATGCTTATCGGGATAACTCGGGCAAGTATCAACCCAACTGAAAACTATCGAGTCCCACTGATGTTTCAAGATGCCATCTCGAGTGTCGAGATGTCATCAGCTTTCTTTTTTTGCTCGGACACACTTATTGAGAACCATCATCAACCAACCCATGGGCAACAATCTAACTTGGAACTTCCCGACATCCATCCATCCATACATAATCGAGACCTAGACTTTTCTGAGTCCTTGTCGAATCAAAACAGTATATCGGGTACCACATCGAACCTTTGACCCATGGGAAGGGGCACAATGTCGGCACACCCATACCATCTGACATTGTCCATGAGATTTCATACTCAATGGAAGATGCCCAAGACACTTGTCTTGTAAGATCGCCCATGCCATGCATTCATGTGCCATGGGGTAGCTCACTTAGGCCACAGATCCCAAAGGTGGTAGAGAGCTGACTCCATGTCTTTCCCTATAGTGTATTCTGAACATTTTCCTCGTTGCCACCTATATATATGAAATATGGTGAACGGTTACTCACCAACGTTGATCGCCCATCTGAACTTCGATTGATATGGAAATTTGACGTGCTTGCATATTTTATCAATATGCATCTAACTCTAGAGTCGCTCGTCCAAACTCGTGATGGAACCCTACCTTCTGAGGTCAACACTCGGGCTCATCTGGCCCCCATTGAGCTTATCACTAACACCATCCGATGAATATGGTCTTGGTCTTTCCGCTTAATGTTCAATATGGCATGCTTGACCATTATGTTGTGTGTTGGATATACACTGTCCTCCTTGGTCGCATCATGGCACTTCTCTTTGCCCTTGTCTTTGCCAGATATGGCGATACGTAGTGGTTTCACAATCTGCTATCTCAAAGTTAGATTGTACACTCGCCCACTCAAACTGTCATCGTCCTCAATGACACACTTGCGTGCAATCCACTTTCATTCTCGTGAGATTGTAACACTCTCCCCCACTTAATCTCGGCATCGTCCCGATGACGATCTAAACTTAGGTGGCTTGCTGACGGACCTCATTGAAATAATGTGCACCAGACCAAGTATGGAAAATGCCAACTACATATGAGTTATCCCACCCACAGTCCTCCTCGTGACCCACTCTAGGACCTTGGCCTCCAAGACTCGCAACATACACATGGCAAAAGCTTCGCATCCTCTTGCCTCTGCTAAAAGGGACATTTTTCATCCCACACAACTTGGTCGTCATCACAGCCATAGCACATCTCTTAGCACACATTATGATGCAGCCCTCGGGGTGAGGCTAGCAAGCCTACCACGGAATTTCACTCATCGTGGCACCTACCCACACGTTTTTCAAAGTCGGAACAAAACACAAACCCACACTTTCGCCGGAACTACACTTCAGTCGACTCACTGGCCACCTCGTGTGGCAACACTGCAAAGATGCTTCTCTTGCTCTTGATGCAGCTTCATTTCTTTTCTCTGAACTGGCAGACTGTTGGTCATCTCCAACGCGCACTAGCCCTAACAACTGTGAAGCATCCCACTTAGGCATGTGAATGACTTAAGGGATACACTGGCTCCACACAAAGGGAACTTTCTCACGGGACACAAACCCATCTTTGTGAGTTACTTCCCAATCACTTTGGCTCTGCTATCCATGACGTCTGCCCATAAGACTCTTGATGCACAAATGCACTTTACCGGCGCATGTTCCCTGACCCCCGTTCTTTTTCTTGCAACCATTAACACTATCCCTAGTGGTAATGGTTCTTTCCGAAGGACCCTACCTGGTACATCTTCTGTGTTTCTTCTGGCCAACGGAACACCTAAACTCTTGGCAAACGAGCTTAGTTCTTGCTTCTTGAATGGTACGAATTTTCCTCAATGGTGAAATTTGACTTCAACCCACACACTGCCTCTGATATTGGCTCATATCTGTCTTGCCAAACTGACACTCGTGACGCATCTGTGAAGTCTTCATTCCACCCTCGGGTTTCTTTCTCTCTGTTTATCCCTCACTTAAACTGTCATCGTCCTCGATGACACACTTGAGGGTGCAATCCACTTTCATTCTCGTGGGATTGCAACACAATGCACGTGGTTCCAAGTCTTTATAACATAAAATTTTAAATAAATATACTTTTAGTTAAATCTAAATAGTATAAATATCTAACGTGAAATTTAAAAATAATGAAAGATATTAGATAACCAAGACTATATCACTATATGTATGTTTTATTTAATTAATTTATAATAAATATGAATTGTGTTGGATATAGTTGAAAATGTTTGAAACATAATTTTATAGAGGGATTGCAACACAATGCATGTAGTTCCAAGTCTTTATAACATAAATTTTTAAATAAATATACTTTTTAGTTAAATCTAAATAGTATAAATATCTAACGTGAAATTTAAAAATAATGAAAGATATTAGACAACTAAGAATATATCACTATATATATGTTTTATTTAATTAATTTATAATAAATATGAATTGTGTTGGATGTAGTTGAAAATGTTTGAAACATAATTTTATAGAAGAAAATATAAATGGTAGAACAAATATAATTTTTGTAAATATTACACATGAAGTTTAAGATTAATTAAAGAAATAAAATAGAGAAATATATTTCATTGATAATTTTAAATTTTCTTAAATAAAAATAAATTATCTATATCAATATACACTTAGATTTTTTAAAATTTTTGAAGAAAGTTGAAACAACCGTGTATCTTCTAAAACATTGCAGATTTTTATAGATTGGACAATTATTTTTCTTTGTTCAAATTTTTAAATAAAAAATTAAGCGTTCGAAACAAGGAGACTAATATTCGAAACAAAGAATTTGAGGACAAAATATAATCGTTGAAATATCTAATGACAAAACAAAAATGTAAAATTAAAAGAAAAAGCAAAGACATGAAAAGTAAAAAGAGAGTAGAGGTAAAAAAAAAAAAAAAAAAGAGTAGGAAATGATGTGAAATAGGAATTATTGAAAGATATAATAGTAAAATTAAAGAGAAATGTAAAATTAAATGAAAAAAAGTGGAAAGGTACATAGAAGAGTGTAGAGAGATGTGACTCTGTGAGAGCAAAAGAGTCTTTATTGAAAAAGTTAGGGACAAAAAAGAAAGTTAAAAATTCTCCCCCTTAGCTACTTTTAATATACTATAAAAGATACATGTTTTGCACATGGTTAAAATTTATTAGAATTTAAATTTCTTTGATGAAATTTGAATATTGAATAAATATATATTTCATTCAATTTGAATAGTAAGTTCTTAACATAAATTTAGTAATAAAAAATAGTTACTAGAACTATATGTATTTACTTTAGGTTAATTTAAAATAAATAAATTAGACATTGTTGAAAAAGAGATATTTTCCTTAAACTAAATTATTAATATATTTGATCTTAAATTTTAAAATTGTGAAAGAGATAAAAATAAGAAAAATTGATGAATAAAACTAAAATACATATGATGTAATTGAAATAAAAATTACAAACTAAAATTTATAAAAGGTAGCACGATAAAATATATCCACATTGTTTGTTTCGTTTGTTTTCTTTTTTTCTTTTTTATTATTCTTTTGAATTGATTAATTCTTGGAGGAAAAAAAAAAGGAATAATGGAATGTTGAGTTAGAAAATTTTGAAATAAAAAGTAGCTTAAATATATATTAATTTTTTAAATTTTTTAATTATGTATTAGCCAGATATGTATTTTTAGTATTACAAACTTAAATAAATTACAAAATTAATGTTTAAAATAAAGTGGTACAAAATTTTACTTGTTTAAAAAAACTATTTATTGTTATTTTATTTTATGCAATATGATCTCATTTGTCTAAAAGAATATTATGTGCTATATATAAGTAATTAGAAAATGATTATATATTCTTAAAATACAAAAGGCAAAAAAAAAAAAAAATGGTTTGAGCTATATTATCGTGTATTTTCAAATTAGTTATCCATAAATAGTTTTATCTTCCTAAAATAAACCAATAAAAAAGGTTTAGATAGACCTTTTTGTATCCAATACTAAATTTTTTTTAAAAAAAAAATTAAATTTAGATTGAATATCGACACTTTGTTTTTCTTATGCATCTTTAAAATATTGTTTAGATATTCTATTAGAAAAAAATAAAAATCAAGGTTTAAAGTTATCCAATAGAATTGTTAAGATATAAAATCTTACCTTCAAGATTTGAATGTTGATAAAATGAAAAAAAAAAAATAGTAGTCATATTCAACTAAATCTCTCCAAATTTAAATTCAATAATACTAAAAATAAAACCTGATTTTATGTTGTACTTCAATCTTTAAAAATATATCTAGTGATTAAAGAAAACCACACAAAATAATATAAAAAAAAAACAAAAAAAAAAAAAAATTATTTCTAAAAATATTTATATTTTAAAGCAAAAAGTTTCAACAGTGTTTTGTATGTTGGAACTTTTTGTTATAAAGAGTAAATATTTTTAAATATTTTTTATATTTAAAAACGCCCTTGAAAAAAATCCATGATTAAAAACAAATGTATATAATTAAAAAAAAATAGAATTGTTTAGATATAAAATCTTGATTTTAAAATTTGAATGAGATACTCCAAATAAAACCCTTTGATTCTATGTGTTGACTAAAATCTCAAATTCAACTAAAATCTCTCCGAATTTGAATTCAATAATATTAAAAATAAATCCTTTGATTCTATGTTGTTCACTATAATTTAAAAAACTTAAACGCATTGAGGTGTTTCAATTTCCAACTAAAAAATGTTTATATAAATAACAATACAAAAGAATCGGTAAATTTTTTTTTATCGTATTTCAAATCTAGACACATCATACTTAAAGAGATGAGGAACAATCCCCAAAAGAAGAAAAAAGAAAAGAAAGAGAGTAATAAAAAAGATTTTCGCTTTGATGAGTCCATGAGAGGGTGAAACTAGTCCATCTTGAGCGGAATATAGAAGGCTTACCTCAGCTTGGGCAACCAAGGTGCCACACGGGAGATGTCGTGGGTGCAAGAACTCTAACCTCGTGACAAATAGATAACATATCTTATTGGAAATCCTAAGTGATTAAGAGGACATCTAGAAGAATACATAAACAACTCAAAATTATGGGACATTCCAACAGAAACAAATATAGATCAATATAAAACAAATTTCTAAAATTGTTGATCGTAAAATTTTCAAAGAAAAACAAAACTACACATCTAATATAGTTCAAGAGATGAAAAATCGATATTAAAGAGAAATATAGATGACATATCTTCTTCGTGATACGTTTCTCTCTGTAAAAGGTGTTCCACCATAGAAATTCTTTAGAAGTATTGAAAAACATATACATGAGAGATGAAAAATCAATACAAAAAAACATAGATGACACACCTTCTTTAATGATAAAAATATAGATGACATATCTTCTTCAATTATGAAAGGTCAACCATTTTGTAAGGATTGAAAAACGTATTAAATGACATCTCTATAAAATATGGATAGTTATTCAAAAGAGGTACTTGATTGAAAGGACCATTTTTATCCATCCAATTGTTCAGAAGTTGTACTTGACTGAAATGACGTTTTTTATCTATTGATTTGTGAAATACCACTGAAATAGCAGTTGAAGGTAAAATGGGAATAAAATAAAAAATGAAGAGTAAAATAGGAAATAAAAGATTCTTCCCATTTTGCCTATTTTAATATAATATGGATATGGATTTTATGGTCATTCAAATCTTCCTAATAACTTTTACAAGTTTATACATGGAACGTACCCATACATATATGGATGCATCAATTCGATATGCAACCACTTCCACTCGAACAAGCACATCCTATCAACATTAATTGCACCTATTGGACTTAAAACACACTTACATTCGAACAGTCATCCTATCAATGAAGTGCAAAATAGCTTAAAAGACATGTACATTCAAACCGTTATGTCCCATCAACAAAGGGCAAAATAAACATTTACTAATTTTGTAGGGGCAAAAATGAAATGAAAGAATCTATCCTTATTGCCCCTTTTATATATAGTACAAATTTAATATATTTATTATTAGTATTATATTTAATTAGTGACATTTTATTACTTATTTTTTATCTTTTATAATTTTTTTTTACGATATAATAGAAAATAATCCATCCCTCATGTTGATGTCCATGTATAGAAATGAAAAAAATATCGATAAAAATGTAAACATGTGGATGAAAATTTAATACCATATATAATAGTACACATACTTGAAATTATGTCATTATTTGTTAAAATCAAAATAAAAGTAACAACCATAAGAGTTATTCTTTTAAGGTTCACGAACTTAAAAATACATTTTAAATGTTTGGAGACAAAAAAATGAAATAATCTGGGGAGTTTTAGGATAATAATAAACATCGTAAACGTTTAGATACCAAAATAAAATATAGGGTAAAATATATTTTTGGTCCATGAGGTTCGAGTTAAATGTTCATTTGATCTTTGGGATCTTAAAATGAATATTTTTTGTCCTTGAGGTTATTTGACTGTTAGTTGACTAAGGAAAAGATGATGTGTCGTGATTGAAGTGACACCTTTCAAATGATGTAGCAAATTTTATTAATTTTGTATTAATTTATGTTGATGTGTCATTTTGTTTTCATTTATTTTTTTCTCTTCTTCTCCCTCAACTTTTTCATTTTAGAAATAACATCTTTAATTAAAATACAAAATTAGTTGTGATATTGGATTAATTAGATTTTTGTAAAATTGAATTTGATAGACAACCCAATTCACCCATATTTAGTGTTCCTATTAGATCTACAAATCAATGACGCTAGTCAAATCACCTTGCCAATTACCACTTGCATGAAAGTAGGGCTCGACTCAATCATCCAAATAATTGAGATGCGACTTTTTCTTTGAGCAATGTTGAACTCTTATGGACTATTTGGGACCCATAATAGAATGAGTTTGTAATGTAATGTAAATATAAATTCATATTTAGATTGAGTATTTTGAGCTTGATTTATAATATCAAACTCATTTTGTTACCACCGTTTTTAACCTAATCCTCTTTCCCACCGTTTTCACACTTCACAGTCTGATTTCTATTGCACCCTCAATTCCACACTCATTCCAATGCTCCTCTAATTTTCAGTAATCTTGATTACGCTCGAATCTCCCAAACAACTCCTAGAATCTCTTGGGCTTATGCCCTCTCAAGTGGGCTTAGGCCCAATTGTGACAACCCCTAACAGCTTTTTTAATTACTAATGTTTTACCCGTGCATGTACATGCGTTTTAATTTAAAAAATTAAAATAAATATACTTTTTAATAATTTAGATAAAATATTATTTAATAGATTTATTTTTAAAATGAGTTAATATTCATTTTATATGTTCTTATAATATATTGTTATTTAATTTTTAATATATTACAACTCATGTGAATATAATCTTAATCTCACTAATTTACTAATAATTTTTTAATTAATTTAGTAACAAAATATTGTAAGTTATGTGTTGTCAAAAATAAACATGGTAAGTTTTTTGTTGTCAATTTTTTTTTTAAAAAAAAGTAATTTTTTAAAAATAAATATTAAATTTGTGGAGAGAAATTATTTTTAAATTACTAATTATATTTCGTATAAATATATTCATTATTTGGAAATTATTATAAATAGAAAATTTCTAAAAATATCTACCTTTATAAGTGATTACTTTTGGAACTTTTTGCTATAAAGTGTAAATATTTTTAAATAATTTTTTATATTTAAAAAAGTCCCTTCTTATGCTAAATTTTTTTGTTATATAATAAAACTTTCAAACTCAATAAAATTAATTTAATTCCATATTATATTTAAAGTTAATACTTATAATTAAAGAAAAAACATTTAAATTATTTGTGAATGAATAAAACCTTTTGTGTTCCATTTTAGTTCTTAATTACAACCTTTTTTTTAATCTATTGTCAATAATTAATTAATTTACTAATTATAATTTATTAAAGTTTTGTTTAGGCATAAGGTTACATTATTTTTTTCTTCAAAACAATAGAAAATGATCATGTAATAGATTGATCTTTTTTTTTTCCTTCTCAAATAATCATTTTCAATACACATAATAATTTTCTAACTATAAAAGAACAATTAAAAAAGTAACTAAGAAAATTTAAGACTCTAATTATACACATTCCTCAAAATAGAGAGACTATTGATTTTTTATTTTTTCACCAAATATTTATATAAACACACTTTGAATATAAAAGACCCAAACAAAAAGACAATAATTAAAAAATAAAAATAAAAAATGTCATTAGGTATACAATTATTTTCTCATAATAGTGGATAGACGACCACTTTTATTCAAATCCATCGAAGTTGAGGTGCATTATTTAACTTGAATCTATCGACATCTTGGGATGCTTTGAAGATTGAAGAGACTTGAAGAATAATGCATTGAAAGAACACAAAAGAAAGATTGAAGCCTTAGGTGTTGATGGAAAATGGTGATTAAAAAAAAAACTCATTTTTATAGTAGTAGAAGTTAAGAGATACAAGGCTTTTTGAATTTTAAACCTAATAAAGTTTCATTTTTGAATTACATTAAATGAAAAATTCATGTACAACAACTTTTTTGCAATCTAACCTATGAGTTTCTTTTACAATTATTATTGATAATACTTAATTAATTAATTAATTATGACTCTATTGATAAGCAATAATTAATTATTTATATACTATCTATAATTTATTTTTAATTGCATCTTTTGTAAATAAATAAATTAAGGAAGGGACAAAAAGTGTCCGAAAAAAAGTTTTTCCGAGATCCTCAATCAATATACTAGTTTTAGAACACATGCGTTGCACATGGCTTGTAATGTTTAAAATAGGTACATATGAACTTATAAACAGACTTGAAAGTTAACTTATAACAAATTTATCAAATTGAACTATGTATAATTATTTTATTATTATTTTTTTTACAAAATACAAATTAGATAATCTCAATATAAAATACATTGTATAAAAGATTGTGCAAATTAAATTAAAAGAATTTCAACTATTCTATTTTGAATTGTTTGCATAATTATGTGTCATTTAAATAGTTTTGATGCATATTATTTTAAATATTTAAGTTTGTTTTTACAGATTTCTTGGTTTATAAATAATTATATTATTTTAAATATCGGCTCTTATTAATTAAATAAAAATATGATTAGTTTTAAAATAACATATTACCAATTAAAAAATTTGAACCAAAGAAAGCCAAAAAAAAAAAAAAAAAAAAAAAANAAAAAAAAACTAAAGAAGCAAAAAGATTGATACAAATTACAAACTTAGGCTAAAATGATGGTCCTCCTTGGTAGAGCAATAAGTTTATTTTTCTTCATCATGTCTATCATCATCGTTACACTTTTGTTTTCATGTAATAAAAAAAATCCAACCAGTAAAAAGAAAAAATATATTCTACTTATTAATCATCAAACCAGATTAAAAAAAATACAAAGGCATATGTCAAAATAAATTTATATTTCAATAATTAAATAGACAGTGTCCTATGTGTCTTTTGATGCCAATGGGACACAACCATTCAGATTGATACTACTTTTGATGATCTACATATAAAAATTTAAAAAATATATTGGTAAATACACATAAATCATCAAATTTCAAAGTGTTTATTTCTTTAGAAAGGAAACGTTGAAAATTCATAAACTCATAATGGATAAAGACGTACTCTATCTATCAATTTCTTTATTTTTGATGGAGCATTTTAAAATATATTTGTTTTTTGACATGAATGGTTACAAATATTAACATAAAATATTAATTTATATGCAGATTTAGGATATAAAATAATATTTAAAGTATTCGAATATAATGATATTTATTAAAATATTCTAACCATTTTCATTATCTACTTCTAGAGTTGTTTCAATTGTATTAACTTCCAAGCTCTACAAACTTCTAAAAATCATCTTATATGTTTCCTCTACAAACTTCTAAAATCATCCTATATGTTTCTTTCGATGTGTTTTATTATCTACGTAGTATTTACTATATATATTTATTTATTTATTTGTGTTTCAAATATTGGTTGGATTTTATATATTCAAATTATGCAAAAAAAAAAAAAAGGAAACAAAATTTTGTGGTTAAAGATATGTTTACCAACATATTATGCTATATTTAAAATGGAAAACATATACCTTATCTAAAAATTTGTAAAGTACAACCTCAAACAATTTTTTTCTCTACAAATCTCATTATTATAATTTTAACATTTATGTGACTATTTAAATAATTTCATTTAAAAAACTCTCTCAATTTTTTTTTTTAATTTTAAAGAAAAGCCAATCATTATTATTTTTAATGTAATTTCTAAATCTCAAATAGCATACGCTTTTTTAAGAAGGTAAACACACACACAAAAAAGGAATATAATTAAATTGTTATCTTACTTCATTAACTTGAAAAAAAAAAGTAAGAAGTGCTCATTAATATACCTGGTATTAAATATAAATGTAAATTTATGGTATAAAAAAATATAGAAAAATTTATAATAATAAAGAAAAGTTAATATAATAATTGAATTAAAAAAAAAAAAGAGAAAGATGAAATTGGTTGTGCTTTATAAAATTAAAAAAGTTTTAATCAATTTTACTTCTTATTAATTTTCTCCTCTTTCCATATCACCTCCTCTCTTCTAAATTTCTCATCCTCCCTGTATATCTCTATTTTCTATTTTTTTTCATATCTAAATCTATTAAATTCATTACAACTACATAAAAAATCAAATTGGATAGAGATCATAATCTATAAAATCTAAAAAATGTACATACTTGACTTTCCATTCTTCTTTATCCTTCCATCTTAATGAAAAAAAAAAGTTTTAGAAAATAATAAATTAATTAACTAGACCAAATAAGCAAGTATCCCTAATTTTAGTAAAGTAATGTAGGAAAAAAAACAATAAGCCTTTAAATTGAATCCAACATTAAAAGTAAATAGGATCAAATAAACACTTACATATTTCGTGAGATTGATAGACACATAAAGGAGAAACCTACAAAAACTTATGAAAGAAGGTTCATAAAATTGTATATAAAATTATTTAGGAAGAAGCTATTTTGTAGAAGTTGTGGATTGCCCCTTTAAATCTATGGCAAGTGAGACAGATAAATAATCCTTTCAATCAAATGAAATAAAAAAAATAAACAAATATCATTAATTAACAACATGAATTATTTTCATTCATGATCAATTTTAGAAATTATTCATTTTAAATTTAATCATCTAAATTTATTGACAAAAGAAAAAATATCACTAAAGAAAAAAGAATTTTGTTGTTAGACAGTAACAAAAGAAAGAAAAAAAAACTAATCACCACCACACCACAAAAGTTTCTTTTAGAAGATTGTTAGTCTAGCATTGAGAGATATTTTGAAGACAGATCTAAATTTCTTCTAATTTTTCAAGCAATTTTCTATTTATTTATGATCATTTTAAGTTTAATCATGTGAATTTATTGGCAAAAGAAAAAAAGTATCAATAAAGGTAAAAGAACTATTTTTTTTTTCAATTGTTGGGAGACATGATGTGCCTCCTGAAAAACGCTTATGCCGACAAAGATTTCTTCTTACGGTCATCACCACACCAAAGTTTCTTTTGAGAGATATTTGGAAGACGATATAAATTTCTTTACTTTCCAAGTAATCTTCTATTTATAACTCTTTATTATATTGTTAGGATTTAGATCTTTTTATGATAAGGTGTCTTAAAAAAAGGTGGTTTTAGAACGTGTAATAACTCTTTATTATATTGTTAAAATTTGCATATTTTTATGGATGAGATGTCTCTTCAAGAATGTGGTTTTAGAACGAAAGGTATAAGAATAGAATAGACGTTTTGAAAAACATAAGGGCAAAAAAAAAAAGATAAAAATTCTCTTTTTTTTGCTCCATTTATATATGGTATAGATTGTACATTATTGTTATTGAAATTTTATAAGTTAGGCAAGATTTTCACATAAAATAATCTATAATAATTTGTGAGATTTACACATTGCATTTTATTAGAATCAATTGGTGAATGTAACGAGAATTGAACATGAGATAACATTACAACTATTTCATCTAAAACATTAATGGGTTGAAATTAAAAATTTAGGGTGAAAATTAATTAATCTTGTCGAGATATTGGTTCTGGTTCTTACTTAAAAAAGTACATAATTTATTTTTTAATAAAAATGTATGTTATATTTAAATAATAAGAGATCTTAATCAAAACTTGACAGTTTGGCCGAGTGGTCTAAGGCGCCAGATTTAGGCTCTGGTCCGAAAGGGCGTGGGTTCAAATCCCACAGCTGTCATTTTTGTTAATTTTTCATTTTTTTACCAGGCAACATTATGTAATGTAGCATCTCATTAAGCATGCTTGTGTTGATATCGATTATCAATTGAATCAAGCAAAAAATGTACACCAACAAGAAAAAAAAAAGAAAAAACTAAATTAAACCAAATCAGTGAAAATCCAAACTAAAATGGTTGGATTCGATTAGACTTGGTTTGAATTATCTCATGAGTTCCATACATTCCAACCTACAAAGACAGGATTTAGAAAGTTGGCCACAAGGAACATTTATATATCTGAATTAAACTTACCAATCAGTTCAATTCACCACCATTTTTTCTTCTCTTTTGAGGCACCTTTGGGCCAAACCAAAACCATATGTTCCTCTGGTTTAGCAACGAGTTTCTGTACTGACCTTCAAGTGACAGTGAACATGCTTTTGGTTGAACATTTGAGAGCCAATTGGCTTAATTTAAGTGATTCTTCTTGAGCTCTGGTGTTGCAGCTTGTTCATGGCTTCATTTCAGGTTGAAACCAGAATTTTTCAGCCATGCCTTCCCATTTTCCTGCCAAGTACATAGAATCAATCCATCTGTTCACTTTGTATGATCAAAGTAGGAATAATTCAAATAATCTATGCAGTGTCAACATTATGGATCATTGCCAAAGAAAAAGAAAAAAATAAATAAAGAATGTCTTTCAAACTTCGAAGTATGCAAATCTTTATATCCAACCAAATCTTCTTCACAATCAGTTTACTCTTCCTCAAAAGTACGTCCAAAATCATCTTCCCATCTAACTTACACATTTCTTCTATTTTCAAAACATCTTCCAGAGTTTAAGAACCCTTCTCCAAAAGTGACTTATAGAAGCTAATGGATTGAAAATTAGTTCCATAAACTAAACCAGTGAATCAGAACCAACAGATCTCATCACATCACTGACTGTTGAATTAGAGATGGATTTCAAGGCATCAATACCAGGTTCTCTCAGAAGTTTTTCTACTTCATTTGCATGGTTTACACATAACCCAAATTCCGAATTCGAAAAATGGACATCAACTTTCATTTAACAAAAATGAAAAAATACATGGATATATAAAAAACCAAACCCACAAAAAAGGAGCTCAATTAAAAGAAGGCTCCAACTATACGAGATAGAACCTAAAAAACAATTAAAAAAGTCCTCCGAATCGAAACCTAGAGGGAAATATGAAATTTAACAAGCGAAAAAACATCATTGAGATCCCTTTCTAACCCTCTAAACATTTGATTATTCTGCTTGCCTCAAAGATCTCACAAAATGGCAGACCCCAGAATCCAGCAAAAGAAAATGATCCTTCTCACGAAAGGAGGGATAAAGGAGGAACTCCCTGATGATATCATTAGAATCCCAGTGATGAGCAAGAAAGCATCCAAACGTTTGAGAGAAATCACTACAAACAGCTCTTACGAGCACATATGAGAATAGAGCTAATAGTGGCCATTTATTGACCCACAAAGGGAAATTAAAGCTTCAATTAGACTGCTCATGCTTATGAAATAAAGAAGTTATTACTTATTATGCAGGAGGATCATTCAGCAAGAAGTCCTCTACAGTTGAAGGGAATTCCATTCCTTCCAAACACCCATCATCGCCGTTAGAAGCAAAAACAGATTTCCCGAACAGCAAATACGCCAATCTAAGAGGCTCTAATCTCTCTTCTTCACCGCCACCATTACTAAAGAACTCAATCCATCCATTTAGTCTCTCCACCTCCTTTTTACATTTAGGGCCTTTCAGGCCAACGATCTTACTATAAAACCCACTTTCACAACCCTCACAGCCATTACAGCCATTCTTAGCTCCTAATTCCATTTCGTCACACGAATTTCCTAACCCTAAGAGTTGAATTAGCCGTTGAATGTCGCCTACAACACAATTTTGGCCACGATCGATGTGTTTCGAAGGATTCGATTCTGATTTCGGATGGGATGGTGGAGATTGGGAGGAATTTGAGAGGAATTCGAGTGGCGGTTCGCTGCTTTCTTGTAGGGCGGAGCATGTGTTGGTTTGGGGGAAATGAAGGTACATGGGAGTGCTCAGTGAATCTTCGGTCGACGAAGAAGAATTGGTTTCTACTGGAAATGACGGTGGTGGATGAAGAACGTCCCGTTGCGATTGATGGTCTAATTTTAGGCGCTTTTCGACCTGCGTTGTGAATCAATTAAAGGAAAATGAGGGAGAGAAACAGGGGAGAGAGGGGAAACTGAATTGAAATTGGGATTTACCTGCTTTAGCGAGGAAAAGAAATTGGAGTGAAGAGATACAGACGGTGGCGGTGGCTGCGGCGGCTGCATTTTTTCCCCGATGAAGATGAAGGTGCAGCAAATGACTCGGATGACTGAGAGGCAAAGCCCTCGAAAAAAGTTTGGCGCCAAATTTATGCACACCAAATACCACTTCAAAAACTAATACTAATAATAAAACAAATACTCCATTTTTTTAATATATTTCAATCAAAATAAATTAATACAAGCAATTAATTTTATGAATACAAATTTAATCAATTTCAAGCAATAAAAATTAATTACAAAATTAAATAGGGGAAGGATAGAAATATTGACCATGTGAATTTTATAGTGGTTCGACATAACCAACCTACCCCAGTTTCCAAGCTCCTCTTGGATACTTTATTAGAAGCCTTTGACTCTTTCTACAACTTAGAGTTGAATGGCTACAATTTTTTTTTTCTTTTTCTGGAGCAAGAACAAACTTGATCCTTTCCACGGTTTATGATCAAACTGTTACAAGAACTCTTTTTTGGATCAAGGGTAATACTTACAAAGTTTGGAAAAATTATAGATCACACTCGTCACACTCTCTAAAATAGTAGATTTACAATTTTAAGCTCACAAGTAACAAATCAATCCTCATGTTACGTAAACCTCTATCAAGAAGAGAAGAAAAAAAATTGAAGCTTAAAGAGAGTAGCAATAGAAGTTTTGTGTGTACGCGTATGCGTGTGTGTCTAACGGCAACATGTGCATTAATTGCATTTGTTTGTTTTTTAAAATAATATATGACTATTTAACACACTAAAAACCCACCATGTGTCACTTCTCTATTGCTCCACATGTCAACTTTTAAATTGGGTCAACACTTTATGTATTTTTTCGTTAAAATTATTTTGGTTATAACTTTTTCGTTTGAGTTGTGATTTGAGTGATTCAAATTGCATTGGAACCATTTCCGAGCTCTATGTAATAGACTCTTCAAAAACACTAAACTTGTTAGTAAATTAATCTAGATTTGTTATCATCAAAACATTGATTAATTAAAATTAATTTGAGATCAGGGTCAAAAGGCGAATACATACTTTATTAGACAACAATTTGAAAGCTAAACAATGTATTAAACCTGCAAAATTTATGGATTACAATATTTGAACCATAAAAGATCTTTTTTAGTTTATGAACTTTATGGATTATAAGGTAGTAGGTGTTCCGTAAACCGTCAACTTAAGTACCTCCAACCTTAGACAAGATCTTTCCAGGTGAGTTTACAATCGAAGT
Source organism: Benincasa hispida (assembly GCF_009727055.1). Taxonomy (NCBI): domain Eukaryota; kingdom Viridiplantae; phylum Streptophyta; class Magnoliopsida; order Cucurbitales; family Cucurbitaceae; genus Benincasa; species Benincasa hispida. The sequence goes on along the minus strand of NC_052356.1, from coordinate 60,206,537 downwards.
TTTACAAGATAACGACCTATTTGAATTATTAAAACAAGTTGTTATTTGTTAATCCTAGGTAAGTATGCATTTATCTTTATTATAGATTTTAAATGTTTAATTCATTTTATAACAAATAAAGTTTTGACAAATCTATAACATACATAACATTCCATAATTTAATATAACATTTTACACTAAATCTCATGAAACCCTAAACATGCATACTATACATTTTAACATTTATAACATACTTTCAATGCATGTAACATGCTTTCCTATGGTGGGATTTAAAATCTACATTGTATACTTTATGCACAAGCAAATTAATTTAATTAATACATACATTCACAATGCATAACTAATTAAACACACATTGAAATGGACTAGTTTTGGCATCCTAATCAAGCAAACACCTAAATTATTACAATAATAATCCACAAACTGCTCTAAACCACTTCCGAACCATCGAAATGGCCCGAACCAGCTGAAAAAGCTTGAACTGGACCTTCAAGGCTGCAAAAATGTGAACCTGACCACTGGGGCTTAAAATCGGCTGAACCAGATCGAAAATGGTTGAACCTGTTCAGTCGAACCGGATCCTCGTGTGCGCGTGCTTCTATGTTAGATGAAGAATAGTGTCGCGGCTCTCCCATGATTCTGAAAGAAATTTGAAGAACAGCACTGCGACGTTGTTGAAGAGTGCCGCAACACCTCTTGACAGAAGCAAAACCAGCTTCTCCTTTCTGCTGCATAAGCTCCAAATCTTCTCCAATTACAACTTAATATCAACTCTAATGACTCTAGCAAATTTATAGATCCTTCTTCACAAATTAAGCCCATAAACAAAGAGTCAATTACAATAATTACAACAAAACTTAAGGTAAATCTATATGCCAAAACTGTAATATATCCATTTCAGCAACCATTGCATTCATCTCATGAAAAACACCCACCAAGCTAAAATTAACGTAAATTGAGTGCTTAAATCATGCTCTAATACCAATTGCAGGTGTTAAAAATTAACATGAGAAAACAATTAGAATCTTAAGCATTCTAACTACATTAATTTTAAAGTACAANCTCTTGACAGAAGCAAAACCAGAGTGCCGCAACACCTCTTGACAGAAGCAAAACCAGCTTCTCCTTTCTGCTGCACAAGCTCCAAATCTTCTCCAATTACAACTTAATATCAACTCTAAGGACTCTAGCAAATTTATAGATCCTTCTTCACAAATTAAGCCCATAAACAAAGAGTCAATTACAATAATTGCAACAAAACTTAAGGTAAATCTATATGCCAAAACTGTAATATATCCATTTCAGCAACCATTGCATTCATCTCATGAAAAACACTCACCAAGCTAAAATTAATGTAAATTGAGTGCTTAAATCATGCTCTAATACCAATTGCAGGTGTTAAAAATTAATATGAGAAAACAATTAGAATCTTAAGCATTCTAACTACATTAATTTTAAAGTACAAGCAAGCATGTTCTTAAACATAAAAATTAAGGGTTAGAGCATAACCTTTGTAGAACTAAAAAATTCTCCAATTCTTTGCATAATCTCTAATCACGAACTCTTCGTAGATTATCGTAAGAGTCTTCTCCGTTATTCTCTGACCTTGGAACAAATTGTGGGATCCCATTATGATGAGATTGAAGGGAAATTGAGAGTGTAAAAGAGTTCTGGTGTGAAAATAAGGAAGAACAATTTTTCCTTCAAATTTCCAAGTTGCATAAACATTTCTAATATGATTTTCTTCTCCTTTTAAAGAAGAAGAACATACAATTTAAATGCATGACATATTGATACGAAAACCGTCTCCAATTTAGTGGAAAATAGGTATTTCTTAAATGGAAAAAGTGGGATAAACCCACTAAAGCAAATTTCTTCATTTTTTTTAATGATTTCACAAAATCAATTAAAATGAAATTTGATTTTTGTAAAATTCATTTTAAATTGATTAATTTAATTTAATATCCAATATTAAATTAATATAACACCTATCTCGGACATGAATCTCTATTAACGCTTACAATATTTAAATCATATTTAAATATTTTAAACTCTCCTAATTAAACATTTTTAATTATATCGTATATAATTAATAATTCCCTAAACCTAATTTGAACGTTTCAAATTCTCTCAACATATTGTTCCAAGGTTTAGTCTGACATGAGCTAGTAGGGGGACCTAATGGACCTACAGATCATGAGCTCCAACATTCCGAGATTAATCGACTAATCTCAATAACCCAATTAACCAACATTTGTTAAATACTGGAACACTCCACTAAAGCCAGTAGTTGCACTCTCCTCACGGTATATATCTTTCTATCTATTTGATTTAACTATGATTAGTAAGTTGACCCATCACATGTTGTTCATAATTACAGTTGGGACAAAATTACCATTTTATCCCTATAAATGCATCTTGCTCCTTAAGTCCCACTGATCATCTAATAAACAATTGGTTTGTGGTCCAATTAACAAACCGAATCCCTCTCAATCCTTAGAGAGGTTGGGTCTCTTGTTCAAGACCTAGATTCAACACTTAAGAGAACAACCTATCTACTAACCCTAGAAGCAGGTAGGAGTGAATTTTTTCTTGCAAGATTATGTCCTCAACTATCTACCCAGTCTTACCCTAAAATGGTAGGCTTATTGACTCGGCGATATTAAGCCACTCTCACCTATGCAGATTACAGGATAACCCCGAATAAATAAGAGTTCATAGTTAATTCAAGATTGAGATCGAGTTACCTAGGTCATTGAATTGAAATAATAAGTCTTATCAGTAAATGACGTTATAAAGTAAACGTGACTATTTCGTGGTCCGATCTTATGAAAACTCATTGCATGGGATGCTTCCACTCGCATGTCTCCACATAACGATTCAAGATCACATCATTTGTAACTTTTTACAACTATTGTAATAATTACAAAGTGGGTCGCATGTGTAGTATCCCCAAGATAAGGTACCAAGCCTTATTCTTATATTATAGACCGTTTTGGCTACTACTCGAACTTGATCCATTTTTGTGTCTCTACATAAAGTCCAAGTATTCATGCTATAGCTAGGGATTCTTAATTTATTCGATTTAGTTTAAAAGGTGCAATTCATATATTTAAAACAATTTTATTGAAAAAACCCCCCAATAACATTTTTATTATAAAATATGATATGTTTAATGTTTACAAATCACGAGTTTCAGGACATACAACCCAACATTTTCTTAGGATCAAACATTGAACTCCAAAAGATGTGATCCTTCACCCTAAGAATTCTAGGAAATTAGACTCCCAAATTTCCTAGATTCCATCCTAGGAATTTTTTAGGAAAAAGTGTGGTCTTAAAGAAAACAAATTATTAGAAAACCTTTTGAAATAATATATCAATTTTTAAATGTTCAAAAACACCCCAAGAATGTAATTTAAAGAAAAAATTTAGATGACTTAAAAAGAGTTTTAGAAAAGATTTTAAAAACTTAGATAAATTAAAATTAAAATTCAATACAATGTGATATGAACATTACACAAGTAAAAGCATAACTTAAGAAACATGATAATAAATTGAGTAAACATAAAATAACGGATGAAAAAAACAGAGTAGAGATAGAAAATAGCACACACAAAGTTTACATGGAAAACCCTAATCAGGGAGAAAAAACCATGGATAAAGAATTCTTATTAGAAGACTGATACACAGAATACACAGTGACTGCCAGCTTAAATAGAAAAAAAGGAAACCCTAGGGTACAAAGAAAAGGACAGAAATGCCCCTAAAGTAAAAAAAACCCTAATTTCAACATTCCCCCTCAAGTTGAGGCGTAGATGTCTATAAGACCCAACTTGCTAACACACTAGTCAAACAACTGTCTAGGCAGTCCCTTTGTTAGGACATCTGCAATCTGTTGGTTGGAAGGAACATAGGAGACACAAATGTTGCCACTGTCAAGCCTCTCCTTGATAAAATGTCGATCAATCTCCACATGCTTTGTTTTGTCATGCTGAACTGGGTTATTTGCTATGCTTATTGCGACTTTATTGTCACAATAGAGTTTTACTGGACCGGTGTGACCTTAATAAAGATCACTTAACACTTTTTCAAGCCAAATTTCTTCACATATTCCCAGACTCATGGCCCTGTACTCAGCTTCGGCACTACTTCTGGTAATAACCCTTTGTTTCTTACTTCTCCATGTGACAAGGTTACACCACACGAAGGTACAATATCCTGAAGTCGACTTCCTATCTACCACAGAACCTGCCTAATCTGTATCTATATATGCCTCGATGCATCGTCTATCAGTTTTTCTGAACATTAAGCCTCTCCCTAAAGAAGCTTTTAGATACCTCAGGATGCGCTTCATTGCCCTCATATGTTCTTCGTAGGGAGACTACATAAACTGACTCACCACACTCACTGCATATAAAATGTCTGGTCTAGTATGAGAGAGATAGATTAACTTTCCTACAAGCTGCTGATATCTCTCTTTATTAACTGGAACACCTTCACTCATATTACTTAATTTCACATTTACTTCTATAGAGGTATTAACTGGTTTGCAGCCTGTTATACTTGTCTCCTTAAGTAAGTCCAGAGTATATTTCCGTTGAGAAACCAAAATTCCTTCTCTTGATCGAGCTACCTCCATTCCAAGGAAGTACCTTAGTTTTCCAAGGTCCTTGATTTCAAATTCCTCAGCCATTTTCGTCTTTAATCGGTCAATTTTGGAAGCATCATCATTTGAAATGACAATATCATAAACATATATAATCAAAACTGCAATCTTCCCGGATACTGACCTCTTAGTGAAGAGAGTGTGATCTGAATGTCCCTGACTATACCCTTGTGACTTTACAAAGGTAGTGAATCTGCCAAATCAGGCTCTCGGGGACTGTTTTAACCCATACAAGGACTTTTTTAGTCTGCATACACGGTGGTTAAATCGTTTCTCGAATTTTGGGGGAGGACTTATGTAGACTTCTTCCTCTAACTCTCTGTTGAGAAAGACATTCTTCACATTAAACTGGTGAAAGGGCTAGTCTTTGTTCACTGCAACTGAAAGCAGAACCCGTACTGTATTCAGCTTTGCTACTGGTGAGAAAGTCTTGGAACAATCAACCCTGAAAGTCTAAGTAAAACCTCTAGTAACCATCTGGCCCTGTATCTATCAATTGTTCCATCGGATCTATAATTTACTGTGAGCACCCATTTACATCCAACTGCTTTGTGTCCATTTGGAAGAATAACTTGGTCCCATATATGATTTTTCTCAAGCGCCCCCATTTCTTCCGTGACAGCGGCTTTCCATTCAGGAATCTCCATTGCTGTGTATATACTGTTCGGTATCACCACTATGTCTAAGCTCGTAGTGAGGGCCTTGAACCTAGGAGACAAGTTGCTATAAGACAAGTAACTCAACAGTGGATATTTCATACACGACCTGGTACCTTTCCTCAGGGCAATCGGAAAGTCAAGAGAAGCATCACGGTCTTTATTCTCCTCGGACTTCATACTGCATTTAACCTCCTGCTCATAGTCTCATGCTCTGTCATTTCTTTTCCACTTTCAACGGTGTTTTCAGCTGGAATAGGTAACATTTCTTTTCCAGGTTCAACACTATTCTTTGCTGGAACAAGTGTCTCACAATCATCATTTCCTGCCTCGGTCACTTTGTTTCTGATGCAATCATACTTGCTGTCATTTTCTTCCCTGTCTTTACTCTTATCATTTTCAACACAAGCATCAGTTTTATCACATTTGTTACCATCATCAGGGATAGGAGTACTAATACCTGGAATTGATCCTTATTCTGACTCATGGACTGGAGCCGGAGAAGTAACAGGCGGCGTCATTTCCTTTCTGAGATTCCTCCTATAGTATGTGATCCATGGGACTTGTTTGGTTGGTAGAATGGATTCATTGGTACTGATGTCAAGAATGGGCTCGGGATGGATAGACTCGGACCCCAATTGGTTTCTTCACTAGTATTCTCCCCCTGAAGAGAACGATTAGGAAAGAATGGATGATCTTTGAAGAACATCACATCCATTGAGACAAAGTATTTTCTAGAAGAGGGGATGATAACACATGTACCCACGCTGAAGAAGTGGATTACCCCACAAAGAAACATTTTGGGCACAAGAGTAATACTTGAGTTTCGGTATAGGCCATGAGTATGGCAAAACACAATTCACCCAAACACTCAGAGGCGGAACATAAAAAATAAGTCGGTTATTAGGATGAACTCTTTTGAAGAACTAAGGGGTTGGAATTCTTAGAAGCCTGGCGGTTTTCCGTTCGGCACTCCTTCATTTTGTAGAGTCAGTAGCACACGAACCTCTAATGGATTATTTCTTTTGAGGTAAGAACTCCCTTTAAATGGATAATTATTAAGTAATTCCCGACCATTATATTACGAAGAATAAACGATTTTTTACATTGAACTATACAGGTTTTATAGAGTAGTAGAATTGTGAAAGACCGATTGTAACTTCGGATCTTTTACTTCAGAAAACCTAGTTCAATGCGTAGTATGGTCGTCAATTGAAGGCTACAAACCACCATTTGCCTGTGCAGTCAGAAACAGGTGACGGAGCCCCTAGCTACTGGAGAGGGTGAATGATTTGGAAGGCTTAAAAGATGAGATTTTAAATGATGCACGGGGTATTTGGCTTGGACACACATACACATTGAACTTAGATGATATTAACTTATGAAAAAAATGAGAAAACAAATAATTCATATAATGGA
>NC_052356.1:60183010-60198973 GCF_009727055.1 Benincasa hispida | reverse complement strand
TGTTCTGTTTATCATGGATATGGCCTGAAGATTTGAAAACAGCGGAATTTGTCGGAGTCACGAGTGTATTATTCATTGCCTAGACCTGTCTTTCTCAAGACATACTTCAGAATAGACTTCCATTAAGGACAGTATTGGATGGATTCCCAATATACGACTTCGTACTGCATCAAACTTAGAGTTTAGTCCGGCAAGAAAGTCGTACACACGGTCGGTTTCCTTAGATTGATAATGCAAAACTCCTCCACACGAACAATTCCAAATCATCTTACGGCAAAAATCCATCTCTTACCAAAGGAGTGACAGTTTATTGAAGTATGCTGTAACATCCATTGCCCTTTGCTTATAGTCATGAACTTGCTTACGTAAGGTATATAACCGAGAAACGTTCTGTCTCTTGGAGTTAATTTTTTTGGACTACCTTCTAAATATCTCGAGTCATCGCTGCATATAATAAGGGTTTTCTAATATGAGGTTCCATACTTCCTACCAGAATAGATCTCAGCAAAGAGTCCTCCCCTTCCAAATTCGTTCTTGGGGGTCACCTGGCCTTGGTTTTGATAGTTCACCCGTCAAATACCCAAATTTGTGACGACTTCAAAGGTCATTTTAATAGATTGGAACCAAGAGAAATAATTATCACCATTCAATTTTTCTTCTACAATAAAGCTAGAAGAGTAACCTATAGCTCCAGAGAATAAATTTGAAAAGTAGAGAAAGAAGTTACTGAATTTCTAGGGTAATCGGTTGATTCTGGTTTAGATCTGGCTGGACATTGGATGTCGATCCCAGGGCTTCCTCAATGGCAGCTATCTGCTACTGGAACATCTCATTCTACTACTTAATTTGTAGTTGCAACTGAGTAAACTTGTCTTAGATTATACTCCCTTGGTCCCGACGATGAGACGATTCTCCCCCTCCAAACCCAACAATGATCTGTGATGACCGTCCCAAACTATTACTTGCATCCGACTGGAACATAGGATCCCAATTGGTGAAGTGACAACCACTGATTTGTTCCATTCCCGGTTGATTCGGCTAATGAAACAAGTTGCGGCTCGAACCAGCTCTAGGGCATTGATCATGGCACCTCTGTTCGGCAGCGACTGAGAGGACCCAGATGGGTTCATGCTGACTTGTGGGATCGGTTGGAACCAGCTGGGAAGAAATGCTGGGCTGATCTGCATGGGAGGAACTGCATCGATCGAAAGCTGCAACCTAATCGTCTGCGGTGCAACTTGAAAATTATCAAGTAGAGGTTGTGAACCCTAGAAATTATTGAATGTGGCTATCAACTTCAAATTTTGCGGCTGGACCTGATCTTCGATCGTCTAGGGAGAATCGGAAGAAATCTGTTGGAAATTTACCGGCTGGTCGGGTCTGATCGGCTAGTCATCACGTTGAAGTTGGGGAAGAATAGATTGAAAATATCTGTCAATAGCGTTTTGGATAACAATGGCTATATCTGTGCCATTGGTTTGGGATTCTCTTATTGGGTTTTCCTCAATGGTGGCCATGGTTTTGTCTCCATGCTCTGATACATGATGAAAAAGACAAAGTAGAGATAGAAAATAGCACACACAAAATTTACGTGGAAAACTCTAATCAGGGAGAAAAAACCACGGGATAAAGATTTCTTATTAGAAGACTGATACATAGAACACATAGTGACTGTCAGCTAAAATAGAAAAAAGGGAAATCCTAGGATACAAGGAAAAAGACAGAAATGCCCCTAGAGTAAAAAACCCTAATTTCAACAATAACATATTAAGATTTTAATAAAAACATATTGAAGATAGATCTGGGATGCCCAAAGAATCGATTTCTCACCTCAAGAATTCTAGAAAATTGCTCCTAAATTTCCTAGATTCACTTGTCGGATATTTTTTTAAAAAATAAAATTAATTAAAAATATTAAAAAATTTAAACAACTATTAGCAAGAAATATATTAAATTGACCACAAAAAGAAAGAAAAATATGATATTTAAATATGCATATAAAAATGGAAAAATACTAAAAAAAACAATAGTCAATGCTATATGAAAAAACAAATTAAATTAAAATGTTAATTATAAACATAAAATAAAGATAAAAATAAAGAATGAAGTTTAAGAATAAACTAACAAATGAAAGAAATAACAAAGAAAAAAAATAACAATATTAACCAAATTGATTTTTTTTTAACTAAATTATTATTTTTTATCTATTTTGTTTTATTCTCTTATTTTCTCCCACTTTAAGCACTCTAATTTTTTTCATCTCTCTTATTTTCTTGCTAAAAAGAAACTCATAAGGAAAAGAAAAGAGAAGTAAAAATAAATAATGAGTAAAAAAAAGATAAACAACAAGATGTTAAGCAATATCTATAAATAAATAAAAGAGAAACTCATAAGACAATAAAGAAATAATTGTAATAGAAAGGAAAATGGAGAAATAAGAACAAGAACAATAATAAAAAGTCTAGCCCTTTAGTTTTTTTTTTCTTTTTAGGAGAGATTGAAGGAAAAAAATAGAAAAAAAAAGTTAAAATCCAAAACATTAAACTCTCTTGTTGTTTGAAGTATGGATCCATGCATGAAAGTGTTTAGATTGGTATCCTAAATCTCTTTTGTATTCTCATAGTTTGTAAACATTGTATAAACAAATTGTTATTAATAAAATAATTTTTATCTTATGATCATACACTCAATCCAATAAACTAAGATCCTAGATTATTTTATGTAATTTAAACATGTATGTAGAGACATACAGGTGGATCATGTTTAAATGATAACCTAAATGGTCTGTAGTAGATGGATAAGACTGGGCACCTTATCCTTGTGACACTATGGATACGACTCACTTTGTAGATGTTACAAGTGTTGTAAAAGTACTACAAATGATCTAATTCTGATCATTCATGTATAGACATGAGAGCGGGGGTATTCTATACAAAGAGTTTATATAAGATCAGACCACGAAATGATTAGTCTTATTATATAACATCGTTAATAGTAAAGACTTACATTTCACCAAGATGACTATAGGTGACAGGACCTGAATCTTGAGTGAGTTGTGAACTCCTGCCTATGAAGACGGTTCTTTGATTTGTATGAGTGAGAGTGGCCGGATTGCCAACTTAATATGCCTACCATTTTGGGAATTTGTATGATTGGGGAGTTGGGAATACAACTACATAAGACGAAATTTACTCATTCCCTAATGATAGGATAAGTAGATAAATTGCTCTCTTGAGGGCTGATTCTAGAGCTTGAACAATGTGGCCACACCCTCTCTTGGCCCAAAAGGGACTTGATCATAGTTGGACTATGACTTATTATTCATTAGAGGAATTAGTGGTACTGAAGGAGTTAGATGTAACTATATGGGCAAAACGGTAATTCTGGCCTAGCTGTACCTTATGAGCAATTTGTGAAGGGTCATCGCACTGTTGACTGGTTATATACAATGGATAAAGAAATATATATGTAGTGCGAAGAGTGCAACTATCGGTCTGGAGTGACCGATAGTTAACGGATGTTGGGTAATTTAGTTAAAGGGTTTAATTAATTCTCCAAGTACTATTGGAGATTCAATCTACAGGTCCATAAGGTTCATTCTATAGCTTAACAGGGATTTAATTGAGAATTAATTTTGGATTAATTTGAATTATTCAAATTAATTAAGGGAATTAATTAAATTAATTATAAATGATATAATTAATATAATGTATTAGATACATTATAATAAAGAATATTTTGAGAGAAATTTGAATATGATTCAAATATTAATCATATGAATGAAATTCGTATAATAAATTTAATATAAATATGATTTATGTTAAATACCATAAATAGTTGAGATGAATTAAATATTTGAATATGATTCGAATATTAATTATATGGATGAGATTTATATAATTAAATTTTAGTATAAACGTGATTTATATTAAATGTCATGTATAGTTGAGAGAAAATAAAACTATGTGATATATTGTATTTGATACCATATAAAATTATAGGTTATGTGTATATTTGATATTAATATATAGTATATATTATATATAATAAAGTAGTTATTATATATATAAATTAAACTAAATTTATATATTTAATTTAACTTGGGGAGGGGGTTACAACTCTGGTCTCCCTAATTTTTCTTCGCCAAAAAATCATGTATGGAGTTGAACGTCTTGTCATCTTCCTCTTCTGGATTACAGAGAAGAGAGGTTCTTCTCCTCCTTCTTCTTCCTCTCATCCTTTTTCCTCTCCCAAAAAGTTTGTGCAGAGCCCACCACACCTACATATTCTCATTTCCAAGAGAATACAAAGGGTTCACAAGTGGTGGTGTCTTGGTTTGGAGATCAAGATCTAGATCGAATCATTCCTGATCGTGGATCGAGGGATTTACGCGAAGAATATGTTCTTCAAGGGGTAAGTGAAATTTCTTCCCTATTTCTAATTTTAATAGCATGTTGTAAAGTTTAGATTGATAATGCATAATTGTTTTGTTCTGTAGTTTAAAGTTCTATGAAAAATTTAAATTGGGAACGATCCCTGCTTATGCTGCGAAATCTTGGATGGTTTCGAAGGTTTCCCTTCAGAAAGTCCTACCAATACATCTCCAACTAAGTTAGTGTTTTTCTTGTGTGTTGGATTCTTGACATTGTAGAGATTTTTTTTGTGTAGAACTCTCCCATGATGTATGTAAGGATGGAGACTCTAGGGGTTTCTAAAGAAGAGAGGATTTAGGGTATGGTTATTAGTTTTCTTTTTGGAAAAGAAAATGAAGATTTTGGGGTTGTTGTGGATGGAGGTTCACTAGGATTTCTAGAGAAGAATGATGGTTTTTTTGTTTTTTTATAAGAGAAAAGAAGAGGTTTGTATGAAATGATGACTAGGGTATTTAGAAGAAAGTTGGGTATTTAAAATCCAAAAACCTTACTTCAAATATTATTTTCTTTTTATTGATTTTTATTTCAAATTTAAAATTTTACCAAACTTGTCATATTCTTCAAAAGGAAGGACATCTTTTGGGCAACTAAAGCCAAATTAAACAAAATTTCCACATTTGCTTTTTTTTTATCCTAACTAAATTGGTTACTTTAACCAAACGAAAATAAAAATTAAAAAGAGGTAAAAATTAGTATAAAAAATGTGAAAAATCATCCAATTAAAATTAACAAAATTAAGAAAAATTAAATTAATGATTAAATTTATTTTAAATAAGGTTGGACAAAAAAAAAAGGAGGTTATAATATTTTCTCTTTCCAAGACAAGACCTTTATGTTATATCCTTGTTTTCTTTTTGATTGGTTGATTGAGTTGTCTTTTGTCTTCTCTCTCAGGGGTTTTTATCTTATTCAAAAAAGTAAAGAGTTGTTTATTTTTTGGAATTATTGTTTTTCATGAACTTTTTTCTCTCTCTCCTTCAAAGAATTCTTGGGTTTATTCTTTCATTGTTGGAAAAATTCTTTTCTTCCTAAAATACTTTTTTCTCTTCTCTCCTCCAAAGAAGGTAAGCTCATAATTTTTCCTTCTTATTTTTGGTAAAACAATCCTCTTTCTCTTTTCCACATCATGTAAAGAAAGGGTTACAAAATATGTACTAGCTTTAATTTAATAAATGGATGTAAACTTATGTTGAATTTATCTTTTTTTTTTTTCTTTTTGTAGTTCAATACAAAAGATGCATATACACAAGGATAATTTGAATCCAATGGGCAAGTTTTGTTGGCCGATTTGTGTAAGGATGTAATTCTTGTTTTTTGTCTCAATAGAATGTAAATACTAGCTTAGAATGAATGTAAATTTATCTAACCATGATCTTTGTGAATGAAATTAGTACTAATTGATATTTGTGAATGAGAGAAATGATGGCTTGGTGTAAGTATTCTATGAAAGTCTGGTTCTGGTATTGTGATTCTTGTTTGTGGATAAATTCATAGGTGGAAGACATGATCTATTTATTATTGGAAGATTTATGTATAATATATTTTTTGTGTTCATGGGGTATTCGGTGTTAAGTATTCATGGAATTAGTACTAATTGATATTTGTGAATGAGAGAAATGATGGCTTTGGTGTAAGCTATATTCTATGAAAGTCTGGTTCTGGTATTGTTTTGCAAATTTTGGTGGATAAATTCGTAGGTGGAGCAAAATATTTGATGGGTCGCCATGCAGATTTTTTTTATATTTTTAATATAAAACAATTACGGACATTTCTTGACCCAACACAAAACATATAATGTCATTTTTAACTTATTTGACCAAAAAATGGATTCGACAACGAAATTTAAAAAAAAAAATGGACGGATTCGGTTCAATGTCGATTAAGAATTAAAAAAAAAAAAACAAGGCTTTAATGTCGGTTGCAATCGACAGGCTTTAATCACTAAAGACCTTCAATGTCGGTTGCAACCGACATTGAAGACTGTCTTTTTGGTGTTATTGAAGCCCTTTAATGTCGGTTTTAAACCGACATTAAAGCCCAAATTTCTTCTAGTGGTTTGGTTGTTTTTTGTTTCTTTTAAATAATTCCGTAGTTCTTTTTACGTTGCTCTTGTGCCTTGTGTGGGATTTCAATTCTCGGATGAACTTATCTTGTGTGGAGTTTTGTTTTGGTAGAAAGTTAATCTATTTAAGAGTTAGAAGTTTGCTAGGTCACTATGCACTTCTTTCGAGAAAGTTTGTTTTCCATGCTCTATTCGAAAAGAATTTGTTATGTTTATGTGTGCGAGTTTGGTTCTTATTTCATTTGTTTGTTACCGGTCGGTTCTTGAAAAGTAAACATCAGTTAATACCTCAGCAAGAAAGGAAGTTTCTTGAACCTAAATCTACAAAGGGAGCTTGTAGATCATTCATCTTGAAGATCAACATCATCAACAAACAACTACAGATCAAGAAAAAAGGAGTTGTTCGTGTTCTTTTTGTTTGGTTTTTGATTTCATAAGTTTGTAACTTTTTGACTGATTTTCTAGTGAATTATTTTTCTTTCGGCGTGGCTCCTGGTTTTTTTCTCCCAATTGTGAAGTTTTTTTCCACATACAAAATATCTTGTGTTAATCCTCTTCCCTTATTGTCTTACATACTGTTATGTTCAATTTATTAGTTTGATCATCAATTCGATTAGTTCATAGGACATACACAATTGTGAGCTAATTAATCTGTCTTTTCAACTTTTGAGTTTTTTAATTTTTTTTAATACATAGGGTAATTTGAAATATGTATAAGATTTTGGTTCTAACCTTTCTTTCTCTCTCTCTCTTTTTTTTTTTCATGTTTTTCTTTCTTTCTCCAAATCTCAGGCTTAGTTTTTTTCTTCTCTATTTTTTCTTTTTTGCTCACAATCTCAAAGCCTCACTTTCATGGTTATCCCTCTTCTTCTTCACCATAAACTTTTGCATTCTTCTATGTTTGTTTCTATCTTTCATGATAAGCCAATCCTAATCTCAACCCAAATATCCAATCTATTATTGAAGCAAAAATCTTTTATTTAAGAAATTAACACATCTTTATACAAATTTAGATCGACCAAGAGAAAAATGCTAGAATTAGATTACATCTTAGATTGAAGATCTAGAAGATTAAAAAATCTGGTTCTAAATTGAGTCACTCCATAATCAAACTTAATCAAGGTTAGATTGAATGGTTGACATGCATTCTAAAAAAACAATTGCAAAGGAAAAGGAAAAGTCTCAATATGAGATATCAAATTTCATTCATAAAAAGTCTTTTCCTCATTCTATTACAATTGAAAGGATTGAAGACTTTATATAGCCTTGTAAATATTCTAATTGTGAATGTATACTAGGTCTCCTTGTACTTAGTCTTATTTGGAGAGTCTTTAAAATATGGTTAGACTCTATTCTTAGGGTGTTAGTACAATATTTATACCTCTGTACAGTTCTTTGCAGAAATATACTTGAAATATACATCTTCAACTTGGTACCAAAGCTATTTCTTCCATAACCTCTTTCTTCAACTTGTAGAAATTCACTGCCTGCACAATCTGAAACTCTAGCTCCGATCAATCTGCCGCCAGCGCAAACTGTTCGCCTGCCTAAAGCTCATCATCCGATCAATCCCTCTGTTCGAAGCTCCTCGCTCGCAAGCCACCGCCGCTGTCTATGCAACCCCTCTATTCAAAGCTCACTCGTCTGGTCAAGCCTTCTAGCTTCAAAATTCCAGATCCGATCAAGATCCGGTCAAATCTTTCAGATTCGATGTGCTTTCAGATCTGATGTGAGCTGAGCCGAACCGATCTGTTGAACTGAGTCGATCTGTGTTGATTGAGCCGAGTTGTTCTATCAAAGCCAAGTCGCCGAACCATTTTCAGTCAAGCCAAACAATTGAGCCAGTTTCTTCTCTTCCCAAGTCGTCAAGCCACATAGAAAAAGATCATGCATTTCGTCCCATTAGTACTATTCTTGTAACACCCCACATTTTTTTAGTAATAATACAATTTCAGTAATTTTTATTATTTGAGGGTATTTTTGGAATTTTGGACTTCAAGCGTAATTGCGGGAATTTAATTGTTGACGTTGAAATCATTCAATTTGGAAACTAGTGACATGAATTAATTTAATTTTGGGAGGAAAAGAATTTAATAATATAAAGTGGAATAAGGAAAAGAATAAAATATAGTTTTTTATTTCCTTTTTAATTTTATTATTATTATTATTATTATAAAAGAAAACCTAATTTCCCTCTTTTTCATCGCGTTTGCACCCCCCTCCCCGAAAACTTCCCTTCCTGCCGTCGTCACCTGTCGCCAGCCACTCGTCCAGACCATCGCCATCAAACCCATTGCTCACTCGCCCTCGCGTCGGTCGTCTCTCCCAGTCGCACCGTACGTCCACCACCGTTGTCTTGGTCGTCGGATCTGGACAGATAGATTGAGGTAAGATTTGAGTAGTGTTGTTGCAGTTTTCTTGAGGATTTTGGATTACCCACTAACTGATGGTGTGTGTGGTTTATTCGAGTGAGTAAATGGATGTTTGAAATTTATTTGGAAAATTCAAAGGTTGATGTAAATTGGGTGTTTTGGAATTAAGCCTAAAGATTTAAAAATCGATGTTTTTGCTTTGAATTTGAAGGTTGTGTTTCTGTGATTAAGGGAATTGCCTCCAGTTGCTATTGGTGTTTGGTTTCTTGATTTAGTTGTGGGATTTCCACTTGATGTAACCAATCTTACTACTGAAATTTCCTTTGTGCCCGACGATAAATTTATGATTTATTTTGAGGATTTTAAGACTAGTTACAAGGATAATTTTGACTGTTCTGAGATTAATGGACTGTTTAAAAAATATGTATGAGCATGTGAGAATATGTTTGAAGCATTTTAATGTATGAGCGTGATTTAGGATTTTATGACTTTATTAAAAGGATGATTGAGCATGACCGTTAAATATAAGTTAAGTGGCACTCCTACTGGGATATCTTAAAGTTAGATGAGGATTCGACATTTGCTGATTCATATAGTTATGCGATTTATTATGAGAATGTGTAGACCGTACTATAAATTATGAAATCTCGAATACTTGATTGTTTACATAATTTAGTGCATGAAAGTGATGTACTAGAGTAGATCCATTAACACTAGATTAATTATGTATGTTGAGGTTAATTAACATGACCTTGATGAGGAGATTTTAGAGGACTCACAATTATGTGAATGTTATATCTAATATGAAGTTAGATGCAATCTTTTTTCCTTTCCAGACTATGTGACTGCATGAAAGCGATGCACGTCCAAGAGTGCTAGTACATGAAAGAGATGTACTAGGGTTGGTGTGTATGAAAGGGATACATACCTAGAGGATACTGGGGTGTATGTAAGAGGTGCACGCTAGTGGGTTATGTGTATACGAAAGAGGTGTATACATAACCATATATACGAAAGAGGTACGCATCCCTACATTTATAGAGAGGATCTGGGGTGTACGAAAGAGGTACACACTCAGTGGGTTATGTGTATATGAAAGAGGTGTATACATAACCAGGTGTACGAAAGAGGTACATACTCAGTGGGTTAGGTGTATACAAAAGAGCTGTATACTTAACTAGGTGTACGAAAGATGTACACATTCAGTGGGTTATGTGTATACAAAAGAGGTATATACGTAACCATGTGTACGAAAGAGGTACACATTAAGTGGGCTATGTGTATACGAAGAGGTGTATGCATAACCATGCGTACGTAAGAGATTATGTTTCCTTCGAAATTCACCAGAGAATGTGTTTCCTTCGGGATTCACCAGAGATTGTGTTTCCTTCCGGAGTCATCAGAGAGTGTTTCCTTCGGGATTCACTAAAGGTTGTGGGTCCTACGGGGCTTACTAGAGGTAGTGGGCATACTTTAGAAATAAGTTTTTTATGTATGTATGTGTCCCATGAGGACTAGAGTAGTTTATATGTTCCATTAGAGATAGGCATCTAGAGGACATAGATGCCTAGCTTGACCCTAGTAGTGGGGTTACTTACTGAGTATTTTTATACTCACTCTTTCTATTGTTTATGTTTCAGGTAAGAGTAGTGACGCTCTGCGAATGGCAAGTGGAATCCGTGATCGAGCCACTGGGACCAGTTTTATACTTCCACTCATGATGTTTAGATTTCTTTCATGTTTTTTCCACTTTCAATCTTCACGTTTGAAACTTACTGATTAGTATTCGTTTCTAAACTTTTACAGTTTTCTAGACTCATTAAATTTCTAATTATGATTTATGGGTACCCTGTTACTTGACTTTTATTTAGTTTTAATGAAAATATTTTATTTGATTTTATTTATTTAGAATTTATTTCACTATGAAAATGTATCATTTTAAATTCTATACATGCATGTGTATAGTAACGGCCTAGCTTGAGTCCTAGGGAGTCGGGTCATTACATGAAAGAGATCTACTAGGGCTGATGTGTATGAAAGGGATACATACCTAGAGGGTACTGGGGGTATACGTAAGAGGTGCATGCTAGTGGGTTATGTGTATACGAAAGAGGTGTATACATAACCATGTGTACGAAAGAGGTACGCATCCCTACATTTATAGAGAGGATTTGAGGTGTACGAAAAAGGTACACACTCAGTGGGTTATGTGTATACGAAAGAGGTGTATACATAACCAGGTGTACGAAAGAGGTATATACTCAGTGGGTGTATACGAAAGAGGTATATACTTAACCAGGTGTACGAAAGAGGTACACATTCAGTGGGTTATAGTATTACAAAGATGTATATGTTACTATGGTATAAGAAAGAGGTACACATATAACGTCGGCTATGTGTAACGTTGATAACTGGATAGAATGTAGTTCTATAATCCTTTTATTTAGAATTATGAGGCTTAACAGTAGAAACGTAGTTATAATACTTAGAATTTTGTGAAAAATTGAGTTTGCGTCGATAAGCACCTAAAACCTCACTGACTCAATATTATGCGTTATTTCCGCTGCCAAAGTGTCATTTTTTTAGTTATCGCAGGAATCAAACGCATGTGTTTGTAATAAGCAATCCACAGACAAGCATGCGCTGAAGTCAGGCGACCGCAAGAGAACGCACACGACAACCCCATGCGTCAATGCATGGAAGTTACAGTAATCGCATGCATCCAATGCATGGAGAATGCGGTGAACAAATAGAGATCCGGCAAATTGACAAACCATAATAGAAGATCGCAAGATGGGTAGAACGTGTTGATAATACTTTCAGCTAAATTCAGCTCGGACAGCATACCTTGGAGTATCAACAAGATAGGCGATGTGACAATGCCATACGCACAGAAAGGCAGCAGTTCGAGCTATAACTTTCATCATTACAAAGCTGTCAGCGTCCTAATTCTATAAATAGCCCTTGAGACCTTCATTTTGATACATCTGAGCTTCTACGTCAAGGCAGAAGTTTGTGATCATAGATGAGAGCTTGAAAGAGATTTCCAGTGAGAATTCTTCATCTCCACATCCCAGACTGAGTGACGATAGAAGCATTCGCCGGAGATAGAGCTCGAGAGAGACATCTCCACCATTCAACCATGGCACCACTGACAGCCTTAATACAGAGTCCTTCATCTCCCTTCTACTCTCTGTATTGTATTACATTTTAGCTTGAGATATTAAGATATTTTGTGATCAATGCAAATATTAATTCCTTCATTACCGTCTTCATCATCATCTTCATCTCTATCATAGTTTATCTTCAACGTTTATTTATCAAAGTCAATCGCATGCTTAATCGTGTAGCCTAGAGATAGGACACATATAGCAACCCATCGAGAGGTGTACGTTGTGTGAGTATAGTGAGTTAATCCTCTTTGCTTGGTGAAAGGTTGTGGCATGCTTGTCTATGGAATGTTGCATTGCTTGTCTATGAGTTAAGTAGTCGCGTCTAACTGCCTGAGAAGGTAAGGGATGGAACGCACTAAGCAAGGTTCGTATTGTTCCTAGAGATAGATACAATCTTATGCTCGACGCAATCATGCACTATAGAGATGTAGTCATGCGGCTGGCCACCGAGAGGTGTGATGCGTTAGTGCAATGAGCTGGGATTACTATGGCGATTTAAGATAGTAAACATTACTATGCGTTACTGGTTGTTGTGTTTCTACTTATTATCATTACAAGTCTTCTATTGCTCAATCTGTTTAGTTAAAAGTAGGATTAGTGTGTAAAACATTTAAACCTTCTTCGCTTTATTTTTATTCTTATTCATCGCCTCAAACGCATCATTTCACAAATATTATTGAGTGACAAGTCCCGTGTTCGACCTCAGATTACCCGAGAAACTTGCGTTTGTGTTATACTTAGAGCAAGCGTAAGAAATCTTGTGATAGGAACGCGTGATCATTGCATGCTAAGATTAATGCATCATCATTCCGACGAATGACTTACCCGTGTTTCTAAGTTTTCTTGATTAATAATTTGGTGAACTTCTTGCTTGTGATTCTTGAGTTCGATTGTTGATAATTGCGTGAATTTAAATCTAGCTTTTAAATGAATAAGTTTGTGAATTTGAATCTAAAGTTTGATTGATGATTAAGTTTAAATTTGATTAATCATGTTGGAAATTCAAATTTAATTGATCATAGTGAATTAAATTTAAATTTGATTGATATTTTGGTGAATTTAAATTTAAATTTAATTGATGATATTTGACGATATTCACATGTTTATATTGCTTTGATTGTATTATGTGTATACAATTAATAAGAAAATATTGGTAAAGACTATTTGGTGTTCTTTCTCTTTTACTTTTGTACGATAATATTATTATATTATTGTATCTAATATTTTAGATTGAATTGGTAAAAAATAATATGTTACCAAAGTAGCCTCTATTATCTAGGTCGGTTTAATTATAAAACATAAGATGGGTATATTCATGAATTTATGCGGATAATTATCGGCCCAAAGGAAGATAATTATTTGGCCATAGTATTTGGTAATGAGTATGTGACAATTATAAGGATTGCTCATGTGAAAAATAGTCAGTCCAAAGAAAGACTATTTTTTGACAGATTTAATTGTCATTACTTTGATTACTATGTTGAGAGTACCATTTACAGTTGGTGTTGCTTTGCCCAAAGGCTATACATCAATGTTGTGCTAGGTATCTTGTTAAAGGGGCCCACCACATATGTGAAATTATTTTGTTATATTTTAATTGTGAGCATATGTTTTGTTGTTTATTGTTTCAGTTGGTCTTACTCAAATATTTGGAAATATGAGTTCAATCCCTAACTTGAATGGATCAAACTTCAAGATTTGGAAGGAAAGCCTAGAGATACTTCTCGAGTGTATGGATTTGGACCTATTAAGGACCGATAAACCTACTTCTACTAAGGAACAACCAAACACGGCTAATATAGAGAAGTGAAAATGGTCAAATTGCATGTATTTGATGATCATTGGACACACCATTTCGAAGTCTTTTCGGGGTGCTATCACGAAAAGTGAAAATACCAATAAGTTCCTTGCTTATATTGAGAAATATTTTGCTAAAAATGAAAAAGGGAAAGCAAGTAGTCTTTTAATTTCTTTAACTTCTATGAGGTATAACGGCAATGGAAACATAAGGGAGTACATTATGGAAATGTC
The DNA here is from genome assembly GCF_009727055.1 of Benincasa hispida. Taxonomy (NCBI): domain Eukaryota; kingdom Viridiplantae; phylum Streptophyta; class Magnoliopsida; order Cucurbitales; family Cucurbitaceae; genus Benincasa; species Benincasa hispida. The sequence goes on along the minus strand of NC_052356.1, from coordinate 60,184,902 downwards.
CAATCTCATAGGTAAATTAAAGGCACTTAATATCAGGATAAATGAAAACTTACTCGTGCATCTGGTACTTATCTTTCTTCCTGCACAACTCACTCAGTTTAAGATAAGCTATAATACTCAGAAGGATAAATGGAATATTAAGGAGCTTATCTCACAATGTGTGCAAGAAGAAGATAGGATTAAGAGAGAAAAGACAGAAAGTGTTCATCTGGCAACAAGCTCTCGTAATAAGAAGAAAAGGAAATTTGTGAATGTTGCAGAGGGACATCTCAGTAAAATAAAAACAATAAATAAGCTACTAAAAATCCTTGTTTATTTTTGCAAAATGAAAGGTCACTTCAAGAAAGATTGTCCCAAGTATGCCAAGTGACATGTAAAGAAGGGTAAACTTCTTACTTTGGTTTGTTCTAAAGTTAATTTAGCTTCTATACCTATAGATACTTGGTGGGTAGATTTTGGTGCTACTGCTCATATAAGTATATCAATGCAGGGCTGCCTGTGGAGCTGACCACCAAGTGATGCTGAAAGATTCATCTATGTAGGCGATGGCAAAGCAGTTCTAGTTGAAGCTATTGGGAATTTTAGATTACTTTTAAAAACTGATTGTTATTTGGATCTGAATGAGACTTTTATTATATCGTCATTTAGACGGAATTTAGTTTCTATTTTCGGTTTTGACAAACTTTGTTTTTCTTGTTCTTTTGAAAATAATAAAGTTAGTATTTTTCAAGAGTCTAAGCTTATTGGTATCAGTTCTTTAATTGAAAGTCTATATATGCTTAATTATATTGCTTCATTTAACAAGATCCTGTTATCTAATTCATGTGATACAAAACGTAAATTAAATGAGAATTCTGCTATGTTATGGCACAAGCGTTTAGGTCACATCTCTAAACAGAGAATTCAGAGACTTGTGTCAGATGGAATTCTTGATTCCCTTGATTAAGTAACTTCAACATATGTGTGGAATGTATTAAGGGAAAACAGACAAACATAAGAAAATTAGGTGCCAACAGATGCTCAGACATATTAGAACTAATACATACAGACATTTGTGGTCTATTCCCTATGGCCTCTTGGAATGAACAACAATATTTTATTACGTTCATAGACGACTATTCAAGATATGGGTACTTATATTTAATTCATGAGAAGTCTCAATTCTTGGACGTTTTTCAAGTCTTTCAAAGCTGAAGTTGAACTTCAACTTGGAAAGAAAATTAAAATTGTCAAATCTAATCATGGTGGTGAATATTACGGTAGATATGATGGATCAGGTGAACAACATCCAGGGCCCTTTGCCAAATATCTGTAGGAATGTAGAATCGTCCCGTAATACACTCTACCGGACAAACCCAGCATGAATGGTGTGTTGGAGTTGATGCCTTAAATCTCATAGGGTCCTGTAGTTTGTATACACATGTATGAACAAATAGTCTTGTGATTTATAATTTGAGATATTTTATTCACTTCAGTCTATAAAATATGAAATATTTTAGTTTCATTAACCATAAACCAATAAACTAAGATCCTTGGTTATCGTTATAACTTAAGCATGTATGTGGAGACATACAAGTGGATCGTACTTTAAGTGATAACCTAAATGGTCTGTAGTATATGGATAAAGGAGGAAAACCTTATCTTGGTGACACTACGAGTGTGGCTCGCTTTGTAGGTGTTACAAATGTTGTAAAGTGCTACGAATAGTCCGATCATGATCATTCGTGTATTAGACATGCAAGTGAGGATACTCTATATAAAGGAGTTTGTATAAGACCGGACCACGAAATGTTTAGTCTCGTTATATAACGGCGTTCATGATAGAGACTTTCATTTCACTAGGATGACCATAGGTAACATGACCTTAATTATGAGTGAGTTGTGAACTCTTG
>NC_052356.1:60181292-60182500 GCF_009727055.1 Benincasa hispida | reverse complement strand
CCGTTAGAGCTTCAAGCTACAGATCCATAAGGTCCCCTTAGTAGCTCAATGGATTCATGTTGAGAATCATTTTTTGGGTTAGTTTGAAGTGTTCAAATTAACAAGAGGGAATTTGATTATATATGATATAATTAAATTAATTAAATTATATGTGATATAATTGATTTAATGTATTCGATACATTATTATTTGATTGGAGGAATTAATATAAATATTATTTATATTAAATGCCATAAAGGAGAAAAAGAACTATGGTTTATATGTCGCATATGATACAATATTAAAACTATAGATAATAAATATAATATGATACATTAGTTATTATATTTATTTATAATAAATTAATTATGAGATAATTGATTTTCGGTTTTCTCTAAATAACCATCTTAGTGGGAGGTTTTAATCGGTTTATGACAATTATTGAATAAATGTGAAAATTGTTTTCATTTTTCATTACATGCGAAAAAGGCTCAAGTTATCAGATAACTAGTTGAGAGAGTAAACGATCAGTCGAGTTTTTCTATACGATATATACTCATTACTAAACAATCGAGTACCCAAGTCTATACGATAGGCTTATTCCTTTTGCCGCCTACTTAATCGTTTAGTTCCTCCATCCCTCTACCAAAATCCATACAAAGCTCACACCTCCTGGATTCTTATACCGAGAATAACAAGGTAGCCTCTTGGTAGTGTTGATTTTTGTTCGAGGGTCGAGGATTGAGTTTTACTCGAATGTGATCGAGTATTTGCCAGTTCGTGTTGTTTTCTGGTTTGATCATTGCGTTCATGTTGTTGGACGCATTGGTGTTCGATCGAGGGAAATACTAGAAGAATAGGGTTCTTTAAAGGTATTTTACTTGATCCTTTTGTGTTTATTCTTTAAAGCATGCTGTAATTTTATCCTTGATGCATAACTATTCTGTTTGATTGTAAATGCGTATGTTCTTTTACAATGGGGTTTGGAACAATCTACCTCCGCTCACTGGTTCTCTAGATTTAGAGTTCCTTATATGGTGTAGCGGAATGGCGAAATAGAATACTTTATGATATGGTAAGATATATAATTAGTCATTCTTCTCTACCAGAATTCCTCTAGGGTGAGGTACTAAAGACTGCAGCATATATCCTTAATAGGGTACCTAGTAAAGCAGTAGCTAAAACCCCTTATGAGTTGTGGATGATCCCACTTCTAGATCATTGTTTGA